>NC_052481.1:1198901-1258462 GCF_009730915.1 Dioscorea cayenensis subsp. rotundata | reverse complement strand
AAATAATATTATTAAATTAAAAAGCTAAAAAAATTGTAAGCAGAAAAAAATAATATCAATATATATCATCATGATTCATTATGCTTGTTGGGGTAAAGAATTAAAATAAAACAAGGGAAAGGTAGGTATTAATTTGATGTGATGAGTGAATTGAAATAGATTAAAAAGTAAGGCAATTATTTTTCTCTTGAAGAAAGAGCCATATAAATAGAATTATAGATTACAAAATATTATCATTATTAAGCATGGACCAACTTTACTCACCCATACTCAATATTATAAGAATATTAATTAGTTGAAAAAAAGTGTTTTTAATTCAAATTATGTTTTCAATAAATTTAAAATGATTTACATAATATTAAAAATAGATATATAATCTATTATTATTAGAGTGTTTTACAAAATTTAAATCTTTTTTTAAAAATAAATATATTATTAATAATTGAAAAAATTAATTATATTTATTTATTTGTATAATAAATATTCATTAGATTTTTTAAAACTAAACTATACCAATTGTTTTTATTATAGAAACTAGAAAGTTACAAATTTATTTCTTTTTTTATCAAATAAATAAATGAATAAATAAATAAATAAAAAGCAGGGGTTAAAGAGAGGACTGAAGAGCATGTGAACAGCTTAATAATTTGCAGGGATAGATTGTGAGCATTGGGGGACACAACCACATGGACAGCACTCTTTGCCACATCTTTCTTTCTTTTCTTTTTTTTTTTAATTTCTTTTTCATTTAAGATCTTTCTTTCTGTCTGGCTCTTGTCTTTTTAACAAGTGTTCCTGTGGATAAATATTTTATTGTATTTTTATTTGTTTGTATGTTAAAAAAAAAAGAGAAAAAAACCCAGCTGTTTACTTATAAGACTTGTTTTGGAAAGTAGTGTTATAGTTTAAATGCGTTTGATCTAATATATAAAATAATACTGATAATAAAAGTTGAAAATCATTAATTATAAAATGATAGAACTTCAAGTGCACATGCAGGACATAATTTCATTCCCCTTCTTCACTGTCTCAATAGTACAACAACATTCATGCAGAGCAAACACACACACACACACACAATTACATGCAGATATGTATAGAAAACTATGTTAATTTTGTTCTTCTGGTTTATTCTCTTCAGTTGATTTGGATTCAGGCTTCACTTCTTCTTCTTCTTCTGAGGCCACAACATCTGTTGTTGTTGTTGTTGTTGTATTTGTTGGCTCTTGAACATTGTCAGTTTGCGTCTCAGTTTCTTGAAGATTAACAAGATCTTCTTCACCCTCAACTTTGTTATTAGATTCAACTACCAACTCTTCTCCATTAACCTCCTCCTCCTCCACCTCCTTTTCCTTCTCATTCTCCACCTCAGCCTCTTCCTTGGCTTCCACCGGACTCTGTTTCAATTCAATGGTACAAATATATTTATGTTCCTTTTGGCATTCATCTATTATTTTATTTGTGACCTTGCCATTCTTAATGTGTATAAAAAAATAATAATTAATATATATATATATATATGAATTTTTTGAAGCTGCGATGAATCAATGATACCAACTTCACAATAACCAGACGAGTTAATTTATAAGAATATCATTACTCATATATAAATACCTCGGTGGTTTCGGGCTCGGACTTAGGCTCAGGTTCAACCGGGTTCACAGTGGGCTCAGAGGTGGTAGGCATCTCAGCAGGCACCAAGTCAGGGTTTTCAGCATTCAGGTCCTTGGGTCTGCTGACACAGCCTCCCATGGTTAACCTGACTGGGTGGCGAGGAGGATGAGGGTGGGATGAATCTCTTTAGATTAGAAACAAAGGTTGATGATGGTGATGAAAAAGACAACTCCATGGCTTGTCTCCTCTGACCTTAAATAAGGGTTCTGGTACCTAATTTTAGGCAAAATGAGTGAGTGGTGGACGTTTTGAAGTTTTGGAGCTATAGACCTGGACCTGTTCTGGTAAACAGTTATTTTAGAACAGTTTTTGAAGGCCTGGAGTGAATGGTGGGACACCACTCAAGCAGGTTCATGCACATACATGGATTGTTATTATGGATAGATTAACAGTTTTGAGAATGTTACTGTATCAAGTAAATGAAATGAAGTCATGGTTTATGAGTGTTTTGACCTACCCATATGAATGATGGAAAACCAACAAAATTTCTTTCCTTTTCCAACCCTTCTTTTTCTGGAGGGTGGTGAATGCACTACCTTGTTTTAGAACTCTAAACCCTACTCATAAATGATATCACTCTCACTGCTTCTTGGGAGGGCTCTGAAGAGAGAACACTGTTGTTTGAGTAGGGCTGGTCGATACGGATGCAGTAGTATCGGTTACTTCACCAGAATGCAAGAGGTGATTAGAGCTGTCGTCTCCGGGGGCTTTAGAAGAGTTGCCTGAAGGGTGGGGGCGGCTGAGGTTGAGCTTTTGGTAGATGGCCAGAGCCTGAGCGATCATGGACGACGGATCTGAGGGTGCACTAGGGAGAAGCAGCGTCGTTCCCTGTGAAAGGAATTAAAAGGGGGCTTTTAACTAAAATGTGAGGACTTAAGTACTAAACTAATCTGATCAGTGCGTAGTAGTTTACCTCTTTGGCAATGTTACCAAACGCTTGAATATACTGTTCGGCCACTCTTAAACTAGCTGCCTGCCAAATTGAGGGGAAAAAATTGCATATTAATTGAATCTAATTATAGGTTGACATAATAACATATGTAATCCTCATTGTTCAAACTTATGAAGCTAACAAAGACAAGACTGCATGAAATGGTTATGTGATTGCTATCAAAAGAAATGACAAGGGAGTCGTTACAAACCTCAGCACCTCTGCTCTCTTGCATGGCCGCAGATAATAGCCTAAGTCCGTCTGCAGTCGCTCTTGATCTAGCAAGGATTGCCTCAGCTTCTCCTGGTAGGCACAAACACAAATAGTGTTTTAGAAAATATAAACAAATCTACAAGAATAGTTGGATTCATATGACTTTTCATATTGGATGAGTTTAGTTTTTTTGGAAGGAATTCACATATTTCCTGTACAGAACTATGTGCCAGGGCAAACAAAATCTTCTGCAGAAGGGGGAAACACACACTAATTTTACATAATATTAAAGTCACAACTAGTCCTATGTTTTAATGACCACACAAATGAGCACCTGTATTCATAACTCATGAAAGTAATATTTTCAGATATCAGTGATGATCACAATCATAACCCTCACATCCTTGATGCCACAGAAAAAAAAAAAAACAACAAGGTGAAATTTCTGATAAGCCAACCATAAGAAGATTAAACTTTTCGACACAAAGACATGATAAGCAACTCACACAACTAACACACAAGAGCTCTGGTTATGAAACTGCAACAAATAGAATGCCATGCTGTTTCCAGATGCAAAATAACAATTTGTTGAAGGACCATGTCTCACCCAAAATTGCACTTGCACAAATTTGCTGAACCAACCTTCATAGCAGAGAAACTTACCTTAAATTCTGTTGTAAGGAAACATGCTCATCGTAACCAAGAATATACAACCATATCTAAATCTTTGAATGCAAAATGCCATAAGTGAATAACAAAAGTGTTGGCCAGATATTTTAAATGAGTACAGAACTCTATGAGGTACATTGTCATGCCCCTGATGAGGGGAGGGTGCCTTATGAGCAACTGTATGATGCACCGTTAGTTTCCAAAAATAAGCCTCTGGTTCTCTACTTTAGTCCTAGAGATGTGTAACAGTGACAATCAATGCATACCTCAAGAGTTAATAAAAACCATAGAGGCATGGAATAGTTTGATATGTCCAATTAGTGCAGCTGCAAGTCAAATTATGTTTACCACCATATAGAACATTAGTCTTAATTAGAAATACTTGGGATTTCTCAATACTTTACCAGGAAGAAAAAGTCAAATATTGGAAGTTTATGAAGCAGATAAATTATCATCTAGGAAAGACCAGTACAGATAAACAAGGCTGATAGCTTCCAAAATCCTGACTAATATCTAGATGGGCCAAGGATAGTCTGGCATTGAAACTTGTATCGATTCCAAACCCTGATATTAAATGATCCCTCCGCTCAAGAATTTCTTTTAAATAAGACTAGCCTTTTAAAAGCACCACTGGTCTCTCTCATTGCAAAACAAAATGCACTGATGAATAGCCCTCTTACAGGTAGGTTGCTTTATTGTGGGCCAACCTTGTAATCTCAATAAATCAAAAGTATCATCACAAGCTCATGACTATATTCTAGCATGGAAGAAAATAAAAAGCAACTCTAAGAATCGCAAAACATAGCGAAGGTTGCATTTCACCTACATTAGAATATTAGAAAATTAATCTACAGCAATCAGATAACAATGAACAGAACAGAACACCAGCAAACTCTAAAAGGGAGGGAGGCCAATTAAGGAAAAGAAAAAAAAAGGACAGTACCTTTGGCCCTGTTCATTTGATCCATCATTGCAGCTTCTGATGCCAATATCACAGAGTTCTTCTTCCCATCAGCTATGTTAATATTTGATTGTCTTTCTCCTGTTGAGATTTAGAGATCAAGAGTTAAATCACCTACCATACTGATATACAAAATAATCTTCCGCATAAAAGTAAACATGCATGTCCTAATAATTTTGATGTCACATTAAAATATCATCTGAGGATAAAAGAACACTAACACATAAGAGTATAGGGAGGAATCAGAATAACCAGTCTAATCAATTGACAAAAATCACCTTCAGATTCAAGCACTTGTGCACGTCTCCTTCTTTCAGCCTCAGCTTGCATCTCCATAGCTGCTTTAACTCCAGGTGGAGGAGATATATCCCCTGTAGGATACACCATGAAAGATGAGATTTATTCATCTTTTGGAGAAGCTAGCATATCTCAAGGAGAAAACACCACTGGTAAATGAGCATACTTATTTCATATCGCAGACATTGCAAACCCCAATCCGAAGCAGCCTCATTGATTGCTTTCTGTTTGGAAAATGAAATCACCACAATGAATGACCACAGTGTAATAACATGGTTATTCCTCTAAAACATTCATAACTGCACAAACCATTAAAACTTGAATATCTTCATTCACATATGAAAATCATAAATAACTAAGGGTAGGATGGGGCACGATAGCATAGGAGTGGTAGACATGACAAAGTTGGTCAGTCATGTTGTTGGTTATTCGGTATGGCCTTGTTTGGATCCTACTTAGATTAAATGGTGCTGAAAGGATAAGCGGAATGTGGATAACCATGGCCCTACTTGAATGCATTGCCTTCTGTATCATATTCTGAAGGATTTGTTTATATCCCACTTAGTTGTTTGGCAACTTATATTAGGAAACAAACACTAAGTCAGGTCCATCCTGGAACCAAACATGACCTAAAAATTATGCTACAGCAAAATAGCAGCTAGCATGAACCAACCCCTCCCATGACTGAGACCAAAAACGTAATTATTCAAAAAGACGCATGTTAAAATAAAAAAAAAAAAGGGCACACAGAAACCTAATTTACTCTTTTGGGTAAGTGGTTGTAAGTAGCATGAGAAATATAAACAGCAACCACAAATCCCAGAACAAGATTTCTTGTATAACCTCAGAGGAGATAGGAAGGAATAAGAACCTCATCATCATTATCCTAATGACCTTCCACAACAATCGCAGGTAAAGCACACAGCAAATAAAGGAGAGCATCTATTTGAAAAAAAATTGCCCCATCATGAAGTCAATAAGAGAACTAAAGAAGCAAAACAATTAAGAAGAGATTGGGAAAGCAAGCTGAATGTGGTCACATAAAGTATGTCACATTATATTTCCAGTGAGTGAGAGAACACAGAAAGAGCATACCATTCCTCCAAAGTAAAAGTGACATTTAAAGCAGGCAAGAGGGAGTCAATGTTTCAACTCACATTTCCATTTACCTCGATACCATATACTGTCTATCCATACACATTAAGCAGTTGGCTAGACAGACATATCCAGGATATCCAACCAAGCTATTGCCCACAAGGTAAAAGGGGTTACTGGTAATCATAATGTTAATAAGCCACAGGCATAGAATTTATGTGAGTTGCACCACATGCCAACACTGTTTCTTAGCAACAAAGTTCAGACCACATGAAATTATATATTTTACTCACACAAGACAAGTCAAAAAACATTCAACCAAACATGTTTCTGAGAGTGCATGGTGGTCAGTTGACGCCTTTCAGCAAATACATTCCTACAGGAACACTACCCTGTGCTCCCACCTCTCCTTGTATAATTCTCTCCTAGCCATGATCACAGCATCATTGCCCTTTAAATTTGAAGTTCACTACAAGTGAACACTCAATGTGCTCCTTTAGCAAAAGGATTACATAATAAATTTTCCATATCTACATGCCCCCATATAAAAGAACTAAATAACAAAATCCCCCAAGTGATTTGGTGGAGATCTCTTAGATCCAATGATGCCGCAAACATTTGCAGGCTAAGAAACATCTTCCTCAACGAGGATGTGCCAGTTTAGTTGCAACTCAACTTACACTCACCGCTTGTGCAATTTGGTTGCAATTAAATCATTCTTACTTGCAACTCGAATTGCATCTGAACCCAAAGCTCATGCAGCTTGGTTTACGCCAAATGTTGGAGTAAGTCAAGATCACACATCTAGAGTTGATCACACAAGTCCACAGGGACAAGTGAAGTTACATCAATAGTGTATATCCATTTGCTCTAGGGATGTATATGCAAGGATCAGACAAACATTTACTCAATCTAGCTTGGATCAAGATTTTTTATTTTCTTTTAAACTTGTTTTAGGGTTTTAGATAAAAAGGGTTTAAAACATATATCCATGTAAACACCCAAAATTATAAACATACCAACAAAAAATGACTCCTTGTATATATATGGCCCTGAAATTCAAGATTATACATACATACCCCTTTGGGAGGTAAGGAGGATGTGGCAGTTTAGTTGCAACTCAACTTACACTCACCGCTTGCGCAATTTTGGTTGCAATTAAATCATTCTTACTCGCAACTCGAATTGCATCTGAACCCAAAGCTCATGCAGCTTGGTTTACGCCAAATGTTGGAGTAAGTCAAGATCACACATCTAGAGTTGATCACACAAGTCCACAGGGACAAGTGAAGTTACATCAATAGTGTATATCCATTTGCTCTAGGGATGTATATGCAAGGATCAGACAAACATTTACTCAATCTAGCTTGGATCAAGATTTTTTTATTTTCTTTTAAACTTGTTTTAGGGTTTTAGATAAAAAGGGTTTAAAACATATATCCATGTAAACACCCAAAATTATAAACATACCAACAAAAAATGACTCCTTGTATATATATGGCCCTGAAATTCAAGATTATACATACATACCCCTTTGGGAGGTAAGGATGGATTATTGCGCTAGATTACCAAGTTATTTTTACCCTACTTAATAATTGAAATTTAGATTCTCTCAAGTATCTGTTTAGGTGCATAAATAATTAAATATAGTAATCATATTGATAAATATAGTATCTGTTTATGTAAAAATTTGCTTTTATACATGATTATAACTCAAAATATCAATAGAACCTCATGCAAAAGGTAAATATATAACCTATATAGTTATATAAAACAGTTAAATGTTTATAGATGTATATATAAAGGCTCTAAGAGATATTTCACCTATTTTAATCTATCATTATTAAATTATAATAGGCAGTTAATTGGACTTCAGGGTATAAATATCTAAGAATTTCAATATTTAGGTGTACAAATTGAAAGAAAGTTTCTGATAGTCCACATGAAATTTCAGGTTTTTAGAAAATATACATGTAAGAAGCCCTAAACAAATAATAAAAAAAAACCAGACATGCAGTCATTCCCAAAATCTACACCAATACAACCAACAAAGCATATGAACTCTGTTTCCAAAAGTCATCCTACCTCCAAATGAACACACTTGAACTCAAGCTCATAAAACTCATCTTACTAGCAAACACACACACATAACCTAGCTACCAGTTTTTGTTATGCTTATCCAACTGAATAAGTTGGCGTAAATATGTTATAATGCAGATAGCCATTCCCAAACCATTCTCAATGATTAAAAATCACATAATATATGTTGCTATAAGAGCATATTTCCTATTAACAAAAACCAAGATAAAAAAAGATAATTATCAATAACTGTCGATTGATTGAGTCACATCAATATCAATGTTGTTAAAGGCACAAGGCACACTCGAGGCGCTAGGACCCTTCTATCACCCGAGGCGCAAGGCATAAAAAAATCGAGCGCCTGATCGAAGTAAGGCACACACATAAAGAATATATATATATATATATATATATACGGTATATGATAGAGTCATAGACAAATAGAAATCTCAAAGCCTTAAACTTTAATATTAACAAACTTGTCTTATCTTAAAGTTAAAATTCTATTCCTAAAATCATAAGGAGCTAATAATCATCATCATTAATGTCAAACTCTAAATTCATGTTTTTATCTTCTTTTCCTTGTTCAGAATCATAGCCATCCATGAGGATTTGTATAAAATAGTGAAATATTTATTGCTTAGTTATTAGATTCTATTCTTTTAATAGACTTATAGACTTTTCAAATACTAATGTCTAGTAAATTGTGGCTCTTTTAAACAATAGAAAACTAACATTTTTTCAATCAGGCACGTCTTTTTGTGCCTTGGGCTTCAAAAAAAGACGCCAAAAAAACGCAAAAAAGCCTCACCTGACTAAAAAGCGCCTTGCCTTAGACCCTTGGAGGCACTAAGGAGGTTTAGCGCTGCTTCTAGGGGCCTAGGCGCGCCTTAACAACACTGATCAATATAAATCAATGTGATAAGAATCATTATCTGACAACTAATTCTAAACCTCCCCCATGAGGATTCCCTCAGCTCTAATTTATGTTTACCAAGGATCCAACCAAAAACCAAATCATTAGGTTATTGAAAAGTGAACTAGACCAGATTGGTAGATCATACCCTATTGTCATTATCTGCACACAATACAACAACACAGGCTCCTAACACTTAACCTTTTCTATCATTGCAAATGGTTTTGCTGCATCTAATTAGCATTCTCAATTCAGAAAATAGACCAGAAACACAAGTTACAGAAATTCTCAGTTCATCAAATGGAGAACCATCATATAGAAATAAACTTATAAGAAAACCCCTGACCTGCAATTACTAAGTCAAATACACATACCATCAAATAAAACAATACTAGAAAAAACTTCAAATGATATTATAGTTAAAAGTCTCACCACAATGTTCTCGTTGAGCGTGTCCCTTTCCTCAAAAGTCTTGTCCAGCGTGATTTTCCCCAGTTCACTCCTCATTGTGGTCTGTGCCAATTGGATCACTGCATATATAGGGTTCTCAACCCCATATGATGCGAGGATAGGATCAACAATCTACAACCACCACCAAATTCAAGAAAATTATCGCATTGATTGACAAAACAAATAACAACAAAAACACTAAAGAAGATGAAAACAAACACAGAAGCATAAGACCTTCACATAGAGGACTCCATCGATGTGGATGCTGACATTGTCCTTGGTGATCGCAGACTGGTCAGGAATCGGGATGGCCTCTTCCTTGAGAGAGTGGACATACGCAATCCGGTCAACCAACGGAACGAGAAGGTGGATGCCAGAGTCAAGGGTCTTGAGGTACTTTCCAAACCTCTCCACCACAAACGCCTTCTTCTCCGGCACGATTCGGACTCCCCCAGTTCATCGGCAATGTCGCCGGCTCAAACCTAGCAACAACGTCTCTCGGAAACCAAATCAGCACCAAAAACAATGAAAAAAAACGATAATAAATCTAGGGTTTCAAGGATTTCTCACCTGATAAGGAGGGAAGTCATCACGGGAGCGGCCGCTGCGGGAGCGGCTGCCACTAAAGTGGCGGGCGAAGAGAAGCGGAAGGGGTGCGGGCGAAGAGGCAAGAGATTCATTGAGGGCGAGGGAGGAGCGGAGAGAGAGCTGGATCGATCTCGAAGCAGCGCGAAGCATCGCCATTGTTCTCCGGGAATGCTCGAGCTTGAGAACAAAGATAACCACTAGCTCGCAAAACCTCGCTTATAAAGCTTCTCTGTATTCTTCACCGCCAAGCCACCCGCTGTTAAAATAAAAAAGGATTTTGGACCTTGATACCCCTGTAAGAACTTTAAAATTACGTTTATATCCAGAACACGTGGACGGTCTAGATCACATCAACACTCGGATCTTAAAATCAAAGATTTTTTTAAGCTTTTTGGTGGTTTGATTTTCCTTAATATTTATTTTAATTTGTGTACATAAACACCCTTATAGGAATTTATAATTACTTTCAATACCTAACAAAGTGTTGACGGCTAAGATCACATCAGAGTTCAGATCTCAAAGCAAATCACAAAACCCTAATTCATCTGAAGCTTGATATACAGAGAAGCCATGGTGGTGGCGAGGGTTTCTCTTCTTCTTCTTCTTCTCCGACCTCGATCTTCATTCGCGAGAGGGAGAGATGAAGACGATACTCTCTTCGCAGACGATGGACATCCCGGAGGGGGTGAAGGTACTGGTGAAGGCCAAGATGATAGTTGTTGAAGGCCCCAGAGGCAAGCTGACACGCAATTTCAAGCACCTCAACCTCGACTTCGAGCTCATCGATGGTGGCCGCAAGCTCAAGGTTGATGCCTGGTTTGGATCCCGCAAGACCATGGCCGCCATCCGCACCGCCCTCAGCCATGTCCAGAACCTCATCACTGGCGTTACCAAGGGATATCGATACAAGATGCGCTTCGTTTATGCCCACTTTCCCATTAACTCCAGCATCACCAACAACAGCTCTTCCATTGAGATCCGCAACTTCCTCGGAGAGAAGAGGGTACTTCCTTTTACCATGTTCTTGCCCGTGATGCTTGTATACCGATTTATCTCCTGATTGGTGTATCTGATTGCCAAGCTTTGCTGTGATCTAGTGACTTGATTTCACTCTGCAACATAAAATTATATATATTTTTAAAATTTTTGTGCGTTTTTCTGTAGATGCATTGCGGATTTCTCACTTAGATTCTCTAAGATAAGATATGTAACTATGATAATTTCATTCTCAAGTCTTAAAATTTTAAAATATTCCTGTTACAGTGCCCTTTCCTTTGTTAATCGATTTTTTTAGCTTTATTTTCTTGTAAATTTTGATCCCAATTTTCTGCTTTCATTTGATGTGTCCTGTATGTTATTATCTGCTAAGTTTGTTGGTGAAATCGTTGTAAATATATGTGGATGTTAAATTCATGCAGAAACAAAGCTGTTTGTGTAGTTTGGTAACTAAATCATTTCAAAAGAGTGTTTTTTTTTAACCCTGTCGATGCGATCTTGTACTTGATGTGCCTAAGTTGCCCATCTCCTGATTGTTGCCTCCCAAAACGCATCATGCACATTGTACAGCTGTATAACACATGGAACCCTTGATGCTTCTTGTTGTCATCTCTATTTACTATTTAAAAAATTAAAACAGCCCTTCATTAGTTTATCCTGTGCATTTACGTGCGATAGCTTTCTCTCTGAATTATTAATTTTATGTTAAAATTCATTGAAAGTCTGTGCTTCCAATATTTTTATGGCAGATTTGTAGTTCTTAGTTCTACCTTTTGTGTATAGGTCCGCAAAGTGGATATGCTAGAAGGTGTGTCTATCTCTCGTTCCGAGAAAGTCAAGGATGAGCTCGTCCTTGACGGAAATGATGTGGAGCTTGTCTCACGGTCTGCTGCACTAATCAATCAGGTCAATATTTTTGTTTATTTCAAACTTGGTTTGTCATAACATTTTTCCTTAATTATGCATAAGTCAGTTTGAGATGTCATGGTTCTAATGCTGTTCCTATCGTGTGCTAACAGAAATGCCATGTGAAGAACAAGGATATCCGGAAGTTTTTGGATGGTATTTATGTCAGTGAGAAGGGTACAATTGCTGAGGAACAGTAAACTATGTGTGCCCTCTTCCATTAGCATGCTGCTAGAGATTAGTAGTAGGTGTTTGGTTGAGATTTTCTTTTCAGATATGCAACTGTCTTCAGTTGTATCTTTTAGTTTTTGTTAATTGAACTCCCTTTAATGTTCAAGATAAGTTGCTGTGGAGATGTTGCCTTTTACATTATATAGTTGATGCATGTTTTGTTGAACTATTGAGTCTGGCATACATTCATATTGGTTCTTTAACTCTGAACTTTATGGTTTTAGATATTCTTAATGAAAAGCTTTCTTTTGTCATTTTGACAAAATTGTGAAATCCTTCAAGGTTTGGCAATTACTGTTGGGGTATAAATGCATGTTCCTTTGGTGTGATGTGTCACATGGATATATTCTAGCCCTGCTAAGTTCCTATTCTAATTGGCAACAAGTGCTATTTGATAATTGATTGTTTTAGTCGCTTATATTGATGCTATGGAGGGCTGTGTTGTGGAATAGCATATTGTAGACTTTTTGTTCATTCTTATTTGTCGTATGTAAACTTGTCATGCTTTGTCATTTTGATGGGCATATATGGTTAATAAACAAATAGTTTGGAGGACTATGCTGTTATCATGCGGGTAAGTACAGATGTGATGAACATGAGAGTAGACTTTTGCATTTTGCAAGTTGCTAGAAGAGCACATGAGAATTTCATTGAACAGAAAATTTTTATTGATCATTGATGTGAGGAAGGGAATTGTCTTACATACTGTCTTTTTCTTTCTTGTGGCTAAACCTGCATTTAGGAAAGAGATGGCTTAACATGATCAACATATATGATTTAAATTTATTTATTTCTTATAACTTGGATGAAATAATGCAAAGATATTTAACAGAGATTTTATTTTTTATTTTTTTATGTACAGATACATTTATTAATGCATAGGACTTGCTAGTTTAAATTCTATGCTGGCAAATAATGTAATTCTCACATTGTTTAGAAAAATGGAACCTTGCATGGCAGCTAGAAGTGGCTGGATAAATTATAAGACTTGTTAGGCAATATTAGGTGAGTAATCTTCAAATTGCTGGCATTAGATGCATTTATAAGGATATGGGTGTTAAAAAAAGAGCCCGGGCATTATTATTATTTAATTAAGGGATATGTCTTTAACTCTCCAAATCTCTTTAATATCAAAATGAAATAATGATGTCAGTTGTTATTCCGAAGACTACAACCATCAAGTTAAAGGTGTAATATCTATAAAATGCCGTTTATTGTGTAAAGGACATATGCTTCTAGAATCTAGAATAAAGTGATCCAAGTTCATTTACTAAAATGATATAATTATCAAAATGAACACATATATTGGTGGAGAGCTGTGGGAAATATATATTTGCTAAAAGGTTTTCACCATTTGTGGATATCTAGTAAAAGTGCCATTAGAAGGTACTCAGAGGCCTAATTTTTAATAAGAATGACAGATAGGGGAGAGTTAAAAGGCTTAGGCTAAATTAAGCCAATTAAGCTAAAAAGGAATTCTTTTAATTGGCCAACTAAAATAGTAAGAGGACTATGGCAAATAATCTACTTTAAAAGGGGGAAATGTACCTGTTTGGAAGGAATAAGGAATTGGAATGGATGTATGAGCAACATTAGAGTAGTTTATGGTTGGACTTTAGAGAATATAGTGGAAGATAGGAGAAGCTTGTAATTGTAAAGTGGTTTATTGATATATTTGGTGGGAATCTGTGGGTCCGTAAGAGATTTTAGAATAGCGGAGTCAGAATTTCAATCGTGCTTCTATTTATTTGGTCAAACAAGATATAGAGGTCTATTTCTTGAGGATCTATTTTAGGCTGTGATGGGACTGTGATTAATTGTTAAGGTGGGAACTTTTTAGAGAATTAATTTTGTTCATCTCTGAATGCTCTATTTTTTAAATTTTTTCACAGGTACAACAAATAGGAAACCTTGGAAAAGGCCAAATTTAGCATAATATCGTAAGCAGGAAGAAACGTTAGTACAAGAATTATCATCTGTATATCAATCGACCTTACACAGCTAGTAGTTTAACTAGAAAACTTGTGTTTAGCATTTATTCTTTTGCTTTCTGTACTTTCATCATACCATCATTATTGTTTATTTATGGTTTTTAAAGTTCTCAGTGATAATATCGTAAGTAGGAAGAAAGTTGTTTATGCAGTATTGGAGTTTATTTTGTTACAGTTTTTCCTACTGGTTGTGATCCTGAATGAAAGTGAATGCAGAACTCAACTATCCCAATGCAATGTGAATTGCCAGCTATGATGGAGTCATGGAGCCATATCATCTGAGGTGATGATTTATTGTGTATGCTCTTTCATGGTCTCTTTTCATGTCTCCTGGTTTTGATTGAATAACTATATGATCTTAGCCACGCTTGCAGCCTCACACTTTTCACATTTTGCTGCATGAGTTTCATATGTTCCTGGCCAACCGATAGCATCTATGATCTGCCTCATTTCAGGTAGATGTGTTGTTATAATTTATATATTGTTGCTGGTAGTTTCTTGATCAGTTTTGTCACTGGTGTTGAACATTTTTGTGCCTGTAAAAGTATCTTCTGAGAAATATTATTATAGATTATTTTATATTCTCTTCCATTACGTGAGTACATGTCCTTTCTTTATATGCTAAAGCTTCAAAGTGCAATATGCAAAACTACATTCAGAATAACATGACATAGAGCATTACTGTTAAAATTTCTTTAATAGTTCTAGTCAAGTGAATATGATAAATTTAATGGTGTTAGGCCTTTCTAACTTAACTTTGTTGACAAAATTGCGGACAAGGAGCATTGTCTTTTAGAGCTTTATGGAGAAAGATCATTAGTTTATTTGCATGCATGCATTATTACCTTTCTTTTATTATATTGAAACCATTTATACTCTATGCTTTTGGATGCTCTGATAGTCCTGTCAAACCTACAGTTTGCTTGGAAAATCTTGGCATCTTCTCCACTTGGAAATTCTATCTTTTTGCTGTCTTTATGTTATGTTATTTAGATATGGCTCCATTGATGCCTTTGAGAATCTAATTCTCTCCTGGTGCTAACATGCACTTCATATGAAGAATGGCTATTGAATTGCCTCTTGCCTTTTGCATTTTGAGCAGGCAAAAGGATGCCCTACCTTAAGGATTAGTTGAAACCAACCATACAATTGTGGCCGTGTCTCTTACTTTCAGGGTGATTCCAACCATTCAAACGCGGTTTTAATGCAATCATGTATTAGATAACTGTTGTATAATTTCAGGTTAGCTATTGCAGGTTAATTATCATCCGACGTCTTTTTAGTGGATGTTGCTTTCTCTCCTGTTACCTTATTTTTCAGTGCGTTGTTTGCTCATTCTATTCTGTGCAAGTGTCAATGTCTTTTTGCTTAGGAGATAAGAGGCCATAGGATTTAACCATGTGTTTATATGGCTTTATCTAAGGATGAAAGCAAGCATTCCTTTTGTGAACAGTGGATTACTGCTGTGTGCTTTATGCCTAATAGAACTTTGCTGCTTGCTTTATCAGATTACTTTATTGGAAGTGATAGGTTTGGTCTTTCATATTGCTGCTGATGTTTTTCTATCATAAGTGGTGCACCTTTACACAATTCCTGATTATTTCATTCTTTGGACTAAGTACAGGTAGCATAATCTAATGACAGATCTTATGATACTATTCATTCACCTCTGATTTGCAGTCAAAAGTCTAAATTGGCTTTCCCTGTTTTAGATGAACAGTCTCCAACGGAGCGCAGGGGCTTGTCCGGGCTGAGCTGGGCTGAATTTATATTTTTCTGTCTTGGGTTCGTGAATTTTCAGCTGAGCCCACCCAACTGGGACCCTCGAGTGGGGTGGGGTTGACCTGTGTCTAGCACTATGGCACCATGGATGTGCACACACTAAATACTAAATCCCACTGGACACATGAGTAGGTTTCTAGCTTGTATTTCTGTAGGCATAGAGAACACATAACAACTCACATTATCAGTAGTCTATCAGATATTGCATAGCAGCATGTCTGTGTCTGTGGAGAGTATAAGATACTTCTGAAGATACTAAGAACAGAAAGAATAGGCAATCCTTATCTCACCTTCCTTCCCATTAGGAAGATGCAAAGCTTCAATCGAAGCAGGTCCCCGGGTAATGAAAACGTGGGATTCCTCTAAGCAAGATATGATGCCAAGTAACCCCTTTGATGGCCGGTAATATTTTTGTTCTATCATATAATTCTTAAAGAGGGATATTGAAGAACAATACCCAGGTGATTAGAAATTGCCAAAGTTTTCAGGAAAGCACTGATTTGACCCCAGGGAATGTGGTCCTTGCTTTTCCAAAGCCTCTATATACCCCTCCTTGCTACCAGAGGTTGAGGTGAAGTGCAGTATAACCAGAGAAAGTGAGAACGGAGATGGGGTCATGGGGAGAGTGGAAACCTGCTATCCTAATGTCACTTGTAGTTGTTGCTTTTGCAGCTATGAACACCATGATCAAGAAGGTGATAGATGAAGGCATGAACAAGTTGGTTCTTATCACTTTCAGGCAGTTGATTGCCACTTTGGTGCTTACTCCCATAGCCTATTTCAGTGAGAGGTATGATGTTTTTATGTGTTTGGTTTTTTTTCTTTCCTTAGTTATGCATATCAACTGCTGATGATTTTGCACTATGGTCCAGGAAATCAAGACCTAAGATGACGACTCAGATTTTTGTTTATCTATTCTTTAGTGCCTTGTTTGGGTATGTAATATGTATGACTGTGAACCTTCTCTCTGTTGCAACTTCATTCATCAATTTTAGTCTGCTCTAAAAAACAATTCTTCTGTGCAGGGCCTCCTTAACTCAGTATTTGTTTTTTCTTGGAATGGAATATACATCTGCAACCTTTGCTTGTGCCTTCCTCAACACAACTCCTGCTCTCACATTTCTGATTGCCGTAGGTTTCAGGTCGGTCTCTCTTTCTCTCTCTCGAATATTTATAGGAAAATGAAGAGATTGGTGACAATGGAACTGATGAAGTGAAAAGGCAAACAGAGGTTTCAATGTTTGCATTTTGACTAGTAGTGCTCAACTTAGTTTGCCTTGTGAAATGGAGGATCTTCATTGAGAGTGGAGAATGTAGGCATTTATAAAGCATGATTAGGATGAGAGGGAATGGAATCTATATAGAAAAAAAAAATATATCAGACCCGCTTGCCCCACACTTGCTTTCATGGAATATGTTCACAACACACCCACTAATCTTTGTTGTCTCCATTTCCTTTCTCCCCATCTTCCCCTATTGAACATTCACCTTACATTGGACTACCCAAATATGGAAGGTCTATTGAGCTAGTGTAGGATATCCATGACAGGGACAACACTATATATATGTACCTACCCTTTATTTTAATTTCTTAATCAGGTTGGAGACTCTGAATTTGAAGAGCAAGACAGGGATAGCCAAGATGCTTGGCACTTTCATGTGCGTCACTGGTGCAATGCTGATGACATTCTACAAAGGCACAACATTGAACAAAACATCTCATATCCCGGTCCCAGTTCACCACCATCAACCCACCACCATTCATGAGCACAGTTCTGAGAAATGGATGCTTGGCTCAATGGCCTTGATAGCTGGCAGCATCAGCTGGTCCTCCTGGTTTGTAGTACAAACAAGGCTTGGCCACAAGTATCCGGCCCTCTATTCATGCACCGCCATCATCTTCTTCATCAGCTTCCTTCAAGCTGCCACACTAAGCATAGTCACTGAACGCCACTTTTCTATTTGGGCTCTAACAAATAAATACGAGATCTTTGTCGTTTTGTTTGCGGTAAGCAACCTTCATTCAATTTATATATTCTTCGGGAAATTTCCTCATCTATATTTATGTTTTAACTTCATGCAGGGGCTTATAGGATCAGGATTCGGGTTCTTGGCAATGTCATGGTGTGTGCAGAAAAGAGGACCTGTTTTTCACAACCGCATTCAGTCCATTGATACAAATCATTGTTGCCGGTGTCGACTTCTGTGTCCTACATGGACCCCTCTACCTTGGAAGGTGGTAACCAACCCTCTAATAGTTTTTCATAGGACATGAAAGAACACTTGCAGTGTTGCTACCAAGTTTGGTCATGAATGTATTGTGATTTTCTCTTGTTTTTTTTGGTGCAGTGTTTTGGGGTCTGGCCTTGTGATTGTAGGACTCTACTTCTTACTCTGGGGCAAGAGCAATGAAGCTCAATGTCCTCCTGTGAAACAAACACAAGAACTTGGTGAGGCACAGACAATTGTGTGACAATCTGAATGAATCCCTCATCTCAAGTTTGTATTTTGTATTTGGTGTGTGGTTTTGAAAAGAGTTGTAATCTTTATTTAGTCTTTACTTTTGTTGCTTAGTATATATTGCATCATCAGAAATATGTAATTGTGTAAGTTCATATTATTAAAATCCACCATCCATGAACACAATCATCAAATGTGAAATTTTTAAGGTGTGTTGAATTTAAAAAGCTAATTAATTAATTAAACTCTCACATCAAAATTTCTCTTTCTGGATGAACATGACATGATAAATATCCAAAGATTTTGATTTAATAATACCTTTAAGAAATACAACAAAAAAATTGTACCCCAATCATCCAGCACTCTGCCCATTCTCTGAACTTACACTAGAACTCAAACGCAGAGGTGGCACACTCTGTGGATTATTAAACACATTATTAGGATCAATAGCTGTCTTAGCCTTAACCAACCTATCATAATTCCCTAAATAATATTTCTCTCCATAAACCCTTGCATTATCCCCATTCAAATCCCAATAATTAACACCTAAATCTAAATCTAAATAATTCACATATGCAGCTCTTGGCCCTTTTGACACTAACCCCCTTGTAAACTCGTAAAATTCTCTTAACCATTCGATGTACTCTTGACCCTTTCCTTCATCCTCAGCCGTCCATTCAATCAGATACTGAATCCCATACAAGTTCCCATCCCGATGCGGGAACGGTAAATCCCCGCCGTTAATCCTACTCATCGCCCCACCGTACGGGTCCAGTATCAAATGAGCTTTGGGCTCCACCACCAGCCATTCAATCACCGCCATCCAATCCTGTCTCGAGATCGGTTCCCTCACGTAATCCGATTTCGCTTTGAAGAATTTCCGGTCGTGCAGGACCCGGTCCTTGAGATCCTCGACCGTCCGGTTCGGTCCTAAACCGGAGAAAAAAACCACCGACTCGATCCAACTCATCTCCTTACAATCCGGTTCAGTCAAACCCAGTTCCGGAAACCACCGGTTCAAAATCTCCAAAGCTTCAGACCTCGGCCCGAGAAAAAAACCCGTTAAAAGTAACAGACAAACCAACGGTTCGGTTCACCATTTGCGGCAAACCAGCCCCAATAAAAACCGAAAGATAAAACTCATCAGGCAAACTCGGACCAACCCGTTGCCACTTATAAACCAAACCGGAAACAAACCGAACCGAACCGGGTCGGTTCACAATAAACCCAGTAACAGTAGTAGGAACAAGGGAGAAGTTGAAGACGCCATGCAAAGACAGCACCCCACGTGCCGCCACCGCCGCCACGAATAGCCCAAAATACGTCTTCACCCATTGACTTCCGGTCAAGAACACGACCAGAAAAGTCAACGAGGATAGCGTCAATGACGTTGTCAGCGGCTAGACCAAACTTGCGAGATAAGAGACCGAAGCCACCGCCGGAGATGTGGCCGCCGATGCCAACGGTAGGGCAAGAGCCGGCGGAGAAGGCGAGGGAGAGATTAAGGGTGGAGATGAAGTGATAGGTTTGACCGAGAGTGGATCCGGTTTGGACCCAGAGGGAGAGGGAGGAAGGGTGGAAGTGGAAATGGTTGAGATTGATAAGGTCAATGAGGGAGAAAGGGAGGGAGGAGAGGTAGGAGAGACCTTCATAGCTGTGACCACCACTGCGGAGACGGATGGAGAGGTGAGAATGGGTGGAGCAGAGGATGGAGGAGATGAGGTCAGCGAGAGAGGAAGGAAGGATGATGATGGAAGGTTTGGGAAGAAGGGTAGAAAAAAAGCGAAGGTTTTGGATTGAGAAGTGGAGGAGATGAGAGAAGGTTGTTGGAGATAATGATGGGGTTGTGAAGTTGAGAACGCCGGCGGTGAGGAGACAAGACGAGATGTTTTTTGGAGGATGTGATAAAGTTGTTGCTATTGCTGTTTCTGTTGCTGTTGAGGAGATGATGGGAAGAGATGGGAGAAGGATGAGAAAAAGGAGGAGAGTGGGTCATTAGGGGTGAGTTTAGAATTAGGGTTAGGGTTAAGGTTAGGAAGAGGGTTTAGGGTTTTATGGAGGGGATGGAGAAAGGAACGGAGATAACAAAGCGTGTGGAGATAGAGTTTGCCGGCCTAGGGGTTTTTAGAGGTTTAAGTTTGAATATTTGTTTTTGTTTGTTTGTTTGTTTGTGTGGATTGATTTAAGTTTTAATTTGATTTTTCTTTTTTTAGAACTATATATATACTCTAAAAATTTGATTTTTAAACTCTGAAATTTATCTTATTTATTATGATAATATTTTTTTTATTATATAGTTTATTATTTAATAAAAATAATTTAAAATATATATTTATCATGATAAGATATTATTTTTATAAGATTAACTTGTGCAAGGTTGTGAGATTGTGAAATGGTTTGTCCATATTATAATATATATACATATATATATAATGGAAGATATTTATTATAAAGGATATGTAAATGAGGGACGTTTATATATAATATATACATATATATATAATGAAAGATATTTATTATAAAGGATATGTAAATGAGGGACGTTTATGGAATATTTTCAAGTTTTAAAAAAAAAATAGAGATAGAGATGAAATAGGAAGAAATATGTGTGGAGAGATGGAGGAAACAGTAAAATCTATGCATCTCATTTTTCACTGTACTATTATTTATAAAAAGTAATATTGAAATGAAAATTTGTTGTAATTATCATAGATTATGTGACCTTATATATATATATATATATATATATATATATAAAAGTATGTTTTATGTTTTGTTTTTAAGTGTTTCGGGTTTGTATAGGTTGGAGGAAGAGAGCGGCAGGGAAAGGGTTGAGACTTGAGTTAGTTTAGTATTGCTGCATCTAATCTTTGTCTCAATGACTTAATAAAGATTCAAATATTCTCAACTTAAGATTATGACATTTGGAGGCCTTTGCTTCACAAGATGCTACTCCCCATTATTGTGCACCCATAAAAAAGTTTATGATTGTGCACTATATAAATCATACTTACGTGTATATATATATACTTGAAAAAAAAAATCATGCTAGACTAATAATTTCAATCAAGTGTTTCTTGGTATATATATACATACATATATATATATATATATTTATTTATTTATTTTTAAAGAAAAGAGTACTCCAATTCCTAATTTTACACGTAACCTTTTGTGTGTTCATTTTTCGGAGAGAGACTTTCTAAAGCGACAAATTATTACCAATTAATTTGTTTTATAAAGATATTTTTTTCTTCTTTTATTTATTGGTTCACAGTTTTGATGGTGATTGAGCTATATATCTTGATAAGAATGATTTTCTCTAATGAGAAGATGGTTTTAAAAATGTCCAGAGTGTAGGTTATAAGTTGCTATCTCTTCACAAATAGATGAAATTTTTTAATGAAAATATTATGTCATGACTCATGCTTGCCATATTGATCTATCTTATATTTCAAAAACATGACCACTAATATATATATATATATATATATATATAGAAAATGAGAGTTTAAGTTGGTTACATGATGACCTATTTAAGTACATAATACAAGTGCTAACTTAATCTATTATCATCAAGCTTTTCCTTCATTAAAAATATAGTTGAAAAACAAGGAATTAAAATAACAAGACAATCTCATATAACAAACAAAAATAGGTGAGATGCATTAAGGTCACAAGGTGTTTATTGATCCTACTGAAATTTATTTAATTCAATATATAGTTAATTTAAAATAAAAAAAAATGAACGTCCTAATACCATGTTTGTGATAGAAATCAATATATATATATAAGTTTCATGAATGTTAAATTTCTCTTCTTATTTACATAATAAATTACAACAGCCAAAATATCTAACTCTTGTATCCTGAAAGCACCAATCTGAAGTTCAGTGTGCAAAGTTAAACAATAGGCCTTCTCTCAGTAATTCCTTCCGGTCCCTTTAAATTCAGTAACTCAGTTTGGTTATTGTTCCATGAACCGGGCTGCGAATAATGATTCGAGCCAGAGATTTGCTGTTTTTCCTTTGCCTTCAGCATGGAAATTCGAACAACGGGACGATCAGAAGTTGTTAGAGATGCAATGGTTGTATTCATAGCGAGCGGTGTTGGCCCCGAGATTTCCTTCATCATCTCATTTCTTGGTCCGTCGGCAAAGACATTGAAAGCATTGAGCTTGGCTTGTAGGCTCTCCAAACCGGCATTATGGCCGGTGTTGCTCGAATGTGGACAACTCATGGTTTCTTTAGTTCCTTGCTGTTCGGAGCAAGAAGAATTGGTTTTCTCCATCCGACTTTTCAGAATGCTTAATCTAGCCATTACAGAGGCATCAACATTATCTCCTTTGTTCGTGTTGCGAATAACAGACTGATGAGATTCGCCACATTTGCTTTTTACTGCATCATCATGATCATCTCCTGTGGGTGGCGCCGTGTCATTCATAGACATAAGCATCACTGGTTTCATTATTTGTGATGGAACCAACAGAGACTCCAATTGATCATGAGTGTTTGCTGCAATGCATACCCGCATTAAGGCTTCAGAAAGAAACTAACTTCAGTAAAACAAAACCTCACCTTGTGTCTGATGCTTTCGATTGTTCAGCTCGATCTCCATTCGTGCTGCTTGAAGGTCACTTTTCATTGAGCATAATGCGGCTTCTGCTTCAATCCAGAGATTCTTGTACAGTAACCAGGGAGGACTACTTTTAAGGTGAGATGGAGGTTTGTCCAATACCCGTTTCAAAGGCCTACAAATAGATTAAGATTGTAAATTGGTATCTCAAACTGGAATTTTTTTTTTTCTGAAACAAGTAATGACTAGTGATTCATACCTGGCTGATGACTTTGTCTTGGTTCATTAAATTCTTGCCACTTCTACGAGCAGCACAATCAACAGACTTATCATTGTTTAGAATAGGATTGACAGACTGCATCTCCATTTTTAGGGCATGCATGCTACTTCCATCAGAAGGGATCCCAGCATCAACCATTGCAATCGGAAGTCCAGCAGCCTTGAGCCCAAGAAAGAGAAAAGTTCAGTGCACCAAACAAAAGGAGAGAGAGGGTATTGCAATACATCCATCGAAAAGTAAGTAAAAGGAAATACAAAATTTAGGATTCTCTTTAAGCCAAAACCTTCGCAAAGTTCATACGTAAAGGACCTATACCACCACAAGCAACCACAAGAAACTATGTTATGGGTAGCAAGATCAACTCTTAAACACCTGAAAAACTCATTAATAAACCATATGTTTGAAAAATACAGGCCTATTAAAATAAGAAATGGCCAAGGAGTAATTCCAATTAATACTATAAGTCTATAACATAATAAACTGACACTTGGCCCAAACCATGTCAGACTTTGGATCAAAGACAAGAAGGAGTTCAAGTAAGAGGGAAAATCAAACAAGTATTGAAGGAGCATTAACAACAACAACAATAACCGCTGTTAATCCCAACTATTTGGACTACATGAATCTTTCCCTCCCATGTTGTTTTATCAAAAGCCAAAGGATTAGATAAACCAAAAACAAACATATCATTATATAAAGTTTTTACTAAACACTTTTTAAATCTACCTCTACCTCTATTATGACCCTCTACCTCAAGAGTTTCCACCATTCTTATGAAGGCATCTACTAATCGTCTCAAGACATGTCCATACTATATTAAATGATTCTCTCTTGACTGGTCAGACTTGTCACCAATAAGTACCACTCCTAATCTATTTTAGATAAATTTCATTCTTTAACTGATCTTCTCTAGTAACACTTGACCCTCTACTTGAAGAAACATTAACAAGAGTCAGGTAATGGTTATCTACAAGATTTATTCTAGTAAAGAAAGGAGCCTGACAAGCTTGCAAGATTCAACAACAGGGAGAATGACCGAGTAAAATGACTGGCCTAAAATCATTCAAAAAGGAATACCATACGCTGTATGCATAAGTGAAAACAAAATAATGGTGATTCTGGTAATAACTCCTAAATTATATATGGAGAACCTATACTCGCCCTGATTCTGAAATTCATATGCATCAACTTACCGCCAGAGCAGAAAAAAAGTCGCATAAAAGAACTCAGAAAAAATTGGGAATTTGCACGTGGGATTAACCAAATCAACAAAAGATCACATATCGTACAGTACTAAGTCAATGCCACTCTATTGCATCTAAAATAATTTGCAAACTTCAGATTGTTTACCTTTCCTTTGTTCCTGGAGAATGCTTCAAGATTGTTGATTAATCCCTGGAGGACCTCAAAGTCATTTTCCCTCAAGTCATTGCCGCCGGGAAAATTAGTAGATAAAAGCACTTGTGATAAATTATGCATCGCCTTGATGACTAGTTGCACACCTCCTGCTTGTGAACATTTCTCAGAAACAGAACATGAACCCAGCGGCTTGACCTCACCAGGCAAATTCATGAATGTCTCTTTAGCATAAAAATGCGGATCAGATAAGTGATCTTGAACTGCAGTATTAACACAACCCTCTAACTTGATGGTTTCATCCTCAATTGGAGCACGATTAATGGCAAGAACACCTGCTTCTAGACAAAGTTGTCCATCATCCTTGAATTGAGAATCTCTTTCACAAGCCTTGCTTGTTTCCCTGATCTGTTCTTTAAAGCTCTCCGAATTCGGAATCCTTGTTCTGTTCTGATTCTCTGCATCATCTGACCTTCTATTCATAAGAACAAATTTTTCCTGGGCTTTTGGTAGACCAATAGCAATGGGCTCCCTCAGAAAAGAAGAATCTTGACCATTTGCGTCATATACCCTTCTTCCATCTTCATCAAGTGTTGCTGGACAACTACAGGCAAAAGGTAAATGTGTTTGCACTTGATCCAAATTGCAGCAACTTTTTGATTCCATCACCACATTTGGAAAACTAATCGACTTCATGCTAGGTGGTGTATGTTTAGGAGCTGCAACTCCTTTCCAACATGGTGAGTCTTCAGCAAGGTTATCTTGATCCACTGTTTCTGAAGGAACTTGCATGAATATATTGGAGGTACAAGGGTTACTTTCAGAGTTCGAAGATTTAGAGGGACTCAGCTCATTGATTCTAAAAGGGTCCATTTAAGTTTCCAGTACCCAGCTCACCAGCTGAAGGTGAGCCATTCTTCAATGAATAAGAACTCTTATATTTGTCTGCATGGCTATTCACTCTTCCCCTATTCCAGTAGCCTTCTTTACTTTCAATAGTTATCCGCATGCTAGGGTCTCTTGCCTTGGCAGGTAAATTTTTGCTGGCAGTGTCCATGTCCTCATGATGAAACCAAGAAGATTCATATGTTGATGTGCTTTTATCAGCAGGTGAATTTGTTCTTGGGGATAACTGGGTATTTAGTGTCTGTGTGGAGTTAGTTGTAGATGAATAGAAACCTATAGGAGTCACTAAGCATGAATCATGCTGCACAACAAATTCATTGTCTAAAGACTTTGAATTGCTTGACCAGACAGGAATCCCTACAGAAATTGATTCTGGGAAATATGTATATGGTATTTCAGAACTAGATGCATTTGTGAGCAAACACGAAGACCCAAAATTGTCATACTGTGGTGCAACATTTTCTTCATAAGCCGGCTGACGTCCATTATAAGGCCATCCTGAACAACCCAATTCAGAGGGAGCCCTTTCTGAAAATGGATTCACATGCTTCCCAAGCCAAACACTGGAAATATCCTCATAAGCTGCAAGGCCTCCATAAGTACCTTCTGTAAAATAAACAATAAAAGATTTACACAATGTATATGGTCTCTAAAATGTATATTCTTACATTACCCTATTTCATTATTTCATAAGATGGCACAAAGATACCAAAATACTAATATAATTAAAAACGCTAGGCGCCCTTAAGACACTAAGATTTTTTATTGCCTAAGGCGAGAGGCGCCACGAAAGACGCATGCCCGAGCGAAGTAGAGCACTAGTTAATAAATAACTTTTATATATGTATATAGGAATATTTAAAGTCAAGCAAAGCATAAAATCAAATAAAGTATAACACAAAGTCAAGCAAAACACTTCCTAGAAATCTAGAACTACTCAAGTGCAAATTCTGTGTTCATAAGTCATCTAATTCTACAATATAATCATCCTCATCATCTAAACTAACTTCAAGTTCATCACTAGATTTAGAGTGCAATTTTTGCTGTCTTTTTTAGTTTCTCTAATTAATCAGTTAATCCCGTAATTTACTCATTATTTTTTTAAAAAATAGCAGTTGTACACTTAAATCACCTAATTTTTTTCACCTAAATTTATTTCATTCCTTATTCATAAGTGTCTTTTTAAAATCACCTAGGTTTTTCCCCTAAACTTATTTCACTCCTTATTAGTAAGTGTGCCCTTCTAAAATTGCCTAGTTTTTCTCCCCTAAATTTATTTTCTTTTTTATTAGTAGGTGTGCCTTTTTAAAGTCTAGTTATTCTCTCCTAAATTTATTTTCTTCCTTAGTAGTAAGTGTGCCTTTTTAAAATTCCAATTAACACTAATTGAAAGCATTAAACATAAGAACTGATAGCAAAAAAAAGAGAGGTGCTCCTTTATTATCCTGGTCTGGCCTAGCCTGGCAAGGCAAAAAAGCACTCGCCTCATTAACCTCGCCTTGAGGGTGTTGAGGCGCTAAGACCTCGCCTCGCCTTACTAAAGCGCCTTTCTCACTTTTAGAAACACTGCAAACTACAAATTGTGGGACATCTTGCTATGTAAAATACTTGAGCCTAAAATATGATGACAAAAATATAAACCATCTACCTATTATAAAAAACAATCATAAATCACTTATCATATCTTACGCCAATGCATCAGGAAGAAAAAAAGTGGTCCTTAAAGAGCTACAAGGGAATCCAAGCTAGACTAGAGAAAGACAACCTACATTGATTCAATGTTGAATTCTTCAAGCAAAGGGATAAAGATGGTCCATAACATATGGGGAAGTGAAGAAATACAACACAAGCATGAGTCAAAAACTAAGCATATCTTCAATACAATAATTGATAAATAAGTAAGTCACACAACCTAAAAGTAGGTAAAGTTCAAAATGTTATCATTTTTCAAGAGTTAATTTCGTTCACAAAATGAATGATCATTCCTTTCCATGAATTCTACAACAAATGCCAAAATCAAGAAGGAAATGGATGAGCAACGACCACACACATCATGGATTAGTGATTTAGAATCAGAGATTATAGAAATGAAACACAAATAGCAAAATGAAATCACAATAATAGGTAATAGAATCGCATGATCAAACAAGTATAACCCTAAATTGAAGTGGGGATACCGTTCTGAAAGGAAAACGCATCGTAGTTGGAGCTCTTGCCGAACAGAGAAGAAGCCGCAACAACACCGCTCAATCCCTCAGCTCGCTCAAGATCAAGCCCATCATCGACAGCTGATTCGTAACACGGTTGATTAGACGATGAAGACTGGATGGAAGTCCTACAGCCCGCCACGGAAGAGAAGCTAGACGGGGAAGGAGCTGGAGGCGGTGGTGGTGGTTGGGTCTTTGGGCGGTCGAGCTTGAATGGTGGGGCGTTGGGTGAAAGAACGAATGAAGACCAAGAGATGGGCGATGAAGACGGTGAGGGATGGCCGCGATTGGAAGCATCGAAGGTAGCGCCGAGAAAGTTCATCTTCGTCGGCTCCGGTGAGGCGGAGGATGGCCGGAGAAGGTCGAGAAGCGAAGACGATGACGAAGGAGAAAGGTTGCTGTTTTGCTTGGCCTTCTGGTTTTGGTCTAACTTTTTAACTGGAACTTGAAAATTAGTATATTTTATTCCCTTTTTACGATAACAACCCTCCATATTTTTTTAATTAAGCTTTTATTGGGCAACCCCTAAAAAATAGTGAAACTACTTTTATTAATTCCTCTTGAGTTTTTTTATTATTAGATGCCAGTTACTTCTTCTCTCAGTTTTGTTTATATACAAATCTCTGGATCTTTTATTTAAAAATAGATTAAAAAAAATTTATACAAGTCTTAAAGAGTAAAATTTCATGTTTATCCGAGTTAAAATTCAGAAATCAAATAAAGTAGAATTTAGAAATGGATGATTACCTATATCTGAAAAATCAATACTAAATGTACATATACATTTTAAATTACATTTTCTTCAAAATGTATATATAACTGTATAAATTTATTCTTACTGCAATAAAAACAACGATTGCTGCATATAAATAATCAAGCTCAGCTCAAAAATTAGTTAATCAATAAAAGTGCACAAAAAATAGAGGTTAAAATAGCTCCAACAACAGCCTGCCTAACAGAATAGTAACATACATACATATATATATATGTGTATGCACATAGGCAATTATAGGCATTTAAAGGGGTAAATATGCAAAGGAAAATAGGTGGCCAGTAAATAATCAAACAAGGTACATACCTAACTACTAAGACAAAACAAGCAGCCGTTAATACCATAGGCTGAAAGAGAGTGCAATCCAATTCATACTGATTGGAGAATCTTGTTACAAGCTCAAAAGATGCGATATTTACAGAGATACACAAACACATATAACACTAAATTATACAAATATAAATACGCCGATAATCTACAACACTTGAGGAAATACACCCCTTCGCAATCCGAAGCACATAAAAAAACATAGGACTAACATGATCAAACACATTAGATAAATAGTAGCAGAACCAGTGAACTTCTTGTTAGTAGTGATGGATGTCAGAGGAGTATTGTGGTTAATCTTTGAGTCCATTGATGTATTCCTCCTATTGCTCCCATTGGAGTAATTTGTTAATTTTGATCTCAACCTCAGAGTAGGTCCAGAGTCCTGAAGAGTCTCCAGCTGAACAGAAATGCTCTTCTGAGTGATGGTGTTAATCTCTGCAGGAGACAAGCAGAAAGTCAGCCCACAAGAAAAACAATAAAAATTTAAAACGCTGAAGGACCATCCATCTCCAAATCAAAGGTAATAAAGCAAGGAAAAATCAGTTCATTACCATAGCTAGCTAAGTTGTTGTGCTTATCTGGGTGTGCAGTGTGTAAAACTTCATCTTCATCCTGCAGATGTCAGTAAATTGATTATTATGTACCGCATGCAATACCATAAACACACTTTTCCAACTAAATAGAATATTAGTTTCTCTGTGTGTATAACCATGTAAATTTTGTCAAATTGTGGATCTTCTTGTAACTATTCAAATTTTGTAATAGCATATGCACAATCACAATTTTAGAAGGACGAGTATGAGTTCCAGTGGAGCCAAAAAAAAAAAAAAATCAAATCAAATCAATTAAGTAACATGTATTACCTCAGCCTTGCTTTCCCTGACCACATTATTGACCTCCAAATTGCCATTGTTATCATCAAGCAAACAATTAGATACCTCAGTATTGCTAGAGTTGCAATCCCCCATCTCAGGAACATAATCATCTTTTTGATAACTGTTCACTCCAGTGTCAAGTTGATTAACCTCCTGACCATCTTTATTATTGCTTGATGCAACAGTTGCCACACTAAATTCATCATCATTTTTAGTATCACTTGATTCTTCGTTGCCAAATGACAATTGTTCCTCATCAAACGGAAGTTGCAACCGAATCCTTCTGAATGCAGTGCCTTGGTTGGCTAACATGTTGGTCATGCTATTACGGTACTGAGGCTGATGTCTGCGGATAACTACTTCAGTCTCCTCTGAATGACCTTCTTGGTTAAAATTATTCTGATAGGTTGAATCTGCAAAACTATGGAGCAAATCATAGGCTGAATCTGCCGCAGAATCCACAAGAGAAACCTCAGGTGCAGAACTTTCAGTGGACAATAAGGATACAGGTGCAATCTCTTGTTGTATGTTAGAACTAACATGCAGAGAATCTCTAATTAACAATGGAGGCTGGAATGACCAGTCAGAAGCACCCGGAGGCAGACCACACTGCAATACAGATGTAATTCCTTATATCAAGCAAATAAATTCATGGAAACAACAGACGACCTAGAATTTTCAAGAAAGTTCATCCTCACCTCTGCTAATCCTACTTCAGTATCAGCATCACTGATAGATCCATTATCCTTCACTGAAGGTGACTCCCCCAAGGGTGCACCTGTAAAACTTTGTCCTTCTACGGATATCTCAGGAATGCAGCTCTGTAAACAGAAGTCCCCAGAGGAATCTTCATCTTGATGGCTGAGAATTGCATCCAAGAATGCAGCAATGCTTGGATCATCACTAACACCCTCAAGCAATCCCATATCTGAGCCAATGGCAGGATTGTCAGTGAAAGGATAGTTTGTGTATGGGAGCGCTGGCGAAGAAACATTGGGAAACCCATCAAAATAAATCTGATCATATTGGGCATCACAAATTTGCGCTATCTCATGCATCAAGAGATGATCCTGCATTTACGAATAACATGCATGATTAGTTTGAATGTCATTATCAAGGAAAAGTCTTACAAGAATCACAAGAATGCAGGTAAACTGCAAAGAAAACATGAAGATAATGAAGAGGATAAGCGCTTTCAAGAAAATGTAAGAAGCAAAACAATAGGCTAACCTCATCAAAGAAGCAAACTATCAGATGTAATCTTCTTACCTCTGTTTCTTCTTCAGCCTGAGGAAAACCTGAATCCCGAGAAACATTGCTATTGAAGTTGTCACTCTCTGGTTTTACAGTGTAGACCGCTGGGTATTCCGCTTTATCTGCTAGCCACCTCTCAATACCTGATGATTGCTTTTCAGTAGAATCAGGCAAAGATTGTGGAACACCTTGTCCAATTGACACAGGAAGCTTTTGGTTCACGGGCGAGGCAAGTTCTACTGATGCATCGGGTTCCTGTGGGATTTCATCAGGAGAAGATCTGGGAGGTGAAGGAGACACCTCATTTATCTCCATCTCATCAATATTAGGACTTGGACTCCTTTCTTCAGGCTTTCTAAACAAGCGGCAAAGAACAAAACCACCCTGTACAAGATGTAGAATACATTAACCATCTCCAGCATAACATAACTAGCAAGTTCCATAATAATTGAAACAAGAAAATGCGTCTGTACTAAAGATAGCACTTGCCAAGTTTCGTTTGGAAAAAGGAAGCACCTTAAAAATGGCAGTCAACTCAGTGCAGAAAATGTAAAAGAATAAATCAATTAATTAATAACTGTATGCTCAAACAAATCACACTGTAGGACCTGCAAACCTGTTTCATCTTTGGTGAATAAACAAGTCATGAGATATAATATAGGAGAAATAACTGCACAGATCCTCAAATGAGGTTGCACTTCATTAATTCCAGAAGTTGCAATCTTTATTCTAAGCCTTTCCCTCATCCACAACCCAAATAATGTCAAACTCCCTTCTTCTTCTTTCTGTGTGTGTGTGTGTGTGTGTGATCCGAAGATTTACACAAGAGAGGTAATTGATGGCAATTAACGAAATGAAATCCTAGGAACTCAGAAATCACACAAGATTGGCGCACTCAATTTAGGACATACAATATGTTCAAATCATAAACATCACGAAGTGAAAAACACACACTTTAGTCCAACAGACAAAATTAGTAAGCAAAAGAACCACAAAAGAAACGGGAAAACAAAGATACCTGCTCGCCGCATTCGAAGTCAGGCTCAGTAGTCCTGTACTCGTGCATGATCCAGTTGGTTCGAACGCCCTTGGGAGCACGGCCACGGTGAAAGACAAGAGTTTTTTTCATGCCAACAACCAAGGAACGAGACCGAATGGTGCGATCCTTGCCAGTAGCCTTCCAGTACCCCGCCTCCGTCGCACGGTTCGACCTATGGCCATTAGGGTACTTCCGATCTCTCGGCGAGAAGAAAAACCACTCCGGATCATCAGATCGTATCAGCGACTTATCTAATCACAGATTCAAACACACAAAACCAAAAGAAATCAAACGAAAGCTAAAAGAGGGAAATCGAAAAACAACTACAAGATCAACATACCAGGGAGATCCCAGGGCTCGCACTTGCAGACATCGATCTCAGGGATAACCTCAACGTCGGAGCGGATACGTCCATTGATCTTACGCTTGAGGTAGTGATTGATGAGCTCCTCATCGGTGGGATGGAAGCGGAAACCAAGAGGAAGGGATCCCAAAGGCACCGTCATCTCCAACTAGAAAATCGAGCTCAGAGATGAGATCGAAATGGAGATTGGAATGGAATTCTAAAACCCTAGAAATGGGAGCTTGGAACGGGAAAGGAAGGAAACGAGAAGGAAGGGGGAAAGTGGTGAGAAAAGCGCGTGTTTCGGGTTTGGGCTTTTATAGATGGAGATATAACGGATGCGGATGCAAATGATAGGGGTATCGGATTCGATTTTTTTAGATCCGATATGGTATCTGAATCATTGGATCCAGAATTCTGCATCCGAGAAGATGTTTCCGTCACTCTCCATAATCACACTTTTCTTTGTTTCCCTTTTTTTAATTATTATTTAATTACTAAAAGACTTCTACATATTTTTGCAGCATAAAAAAATTAAATGGACTTAAAAATGTGAATTTTTACAATTATGTAAAATAATTGGACATTAATAATTTAATTTATCCCAATATTCCCACCACCCCGCTATCTCCGCTGATCTTTCAATGTGATTCTAATTTGTTTTGTTTTCGCTAGTCCTTCAGTATGATCTCAGTGTGTTTTTTTATTCATCTTTTAATATGGTTAATCCTATTTTTTCACTCTTGTTGATTTATTTTATTTCTATTTTTTCTCAGTATTATTTTTTATTTTAATAAATTTATGCTTTATTCATCTTTTTAAAAAAATATATATATTTAAAAATTTTCTACTATATACACAAGTGAAATATATTATTTTATTTTGATAATTATTTTTTTCTATTAAAATTTGCTAAATAGAAAAACTACATTGATACAATCACACCATGATAATAGTGCAGCTGTTAAAACGTTTATAACTGCAGTAAATTATTCATTAAAAAAATTACTGATAGTACAATGTTAATTCATCACAGATTGCAAAAAAATAAAAATAAATAACAAACAAACATGTCTCAAGTGTTTATCCTGCTTTTCAAAATATTATACACTATGGTTTAATTTTATTTATCTTGTTTGTTAAGCATAATATGTAAAATGAAATAGTATTAAATCTTTTCAGCGTTGTATAACAAAGCATACGGACAAAAAGAATATGTAAATAAATAGTATTAAAATTTAAAAAGTTGTATATAAAAAAGATATGCAAAGGATAAAACTATTACTTCCATTCCAAAATATATGTCTTAGAAAATATATTATTTTAAAATAATTATCATTTTATAATATTAAATATAATATTTATTTTTTCTCAATTTTACGCATCTTTAATTTTTTAAATTATATAAATAAAAAAATAATATTTATAGTCCTAAAAAAATACATGATTTCAAAAAAATAATTAAGTAATTAGTTATTTTTTATGTTAAAATTTAGATAATTTAATGATCTATGTGCAACATCTTTAATGACATATATTTAGAAAATAAAGGAGTATATAACACATATACTTTCTCTGTGTTTTTTCCTTATAATCTGTTGAAACTATTTTTTATTTTTTTATTTTTTTCACATTAAATATTTTTTTAAAATTTAATTTTTTATTTAATATATTTATATATTTTTTAATAAATCATATTCAACAAGTATTAAATCATATATTGGAGTTTTCAAATATGAATAATTTTTAAAAATAATAAGATTTTTTTATAAAAATATAAATAACCAATTACTTCTAATTAATTTTTTTATCATTGTAGACTAAATAAAATTGACAACTTAAAAAAATATTTAAAAAAACAAAGAGTAAAATATCATTAAATAATTGTATTCTATCCCATTAATAGCACTTATGACTTTTGTCAAAATTAAAAATAATTAAAAAAAAAAAACCAACATGACCACTACAAAGTAGTCGAAGATTCAAGCATTCAACTCTCTCGGCTGCATAGTTTGGTAAAAGTCTCTGTTTAAAATGATTTGTCCACACGTTAAATGGAAACAAAATAAATCATTGATAGACCATAAACTTTAAATCAATACATAATTCACTAAATTACAAAAAAAAATTAATAAATTTAGCAACTAATTTTCTCGATTAATGTGTGAACACCCAAATGGAACATCAATATAAAGCTACTTCCATTTTTTTAAAAGAAATTACTATTATTATTATTACAAATTATTAATCTTGTATTATTTTTAAACTTTCAACATAAAAATATTATAATTATTTAATAAAAATAAAAATTAACCATATTAAATAAACTTTTTATTATATCACTAAACTTTAAACTCAATTTTTCTTTAACTTTCAATTTATATTAATTTAATTATTTAATTTTAATTTCACTAGATAATTGTCTGTAAATCAAAAAAATTATAATTTTTAATTAATTACATAATTATCTAAAAATCCTAATTAATTCTCTTACATTATTAAAACTATTTTGGAAGTGACAATTTCATTTAAAAAAAAACCATGATGATTTATTAAAAAATTTAACTTACTATTCAATGAAATCAAATTAATACAAATTAACATTCTAAAAAAATAATCCAAAATTTACTGACCTATTAAATAATTTACCTAATAACATTCCATCTTCCGTCAAATCCACGACCAATTAAGCGCAAACAATTGAATACTAAAGACCGCCACAATTAAAATAATATTTCTAAATTATTTATTTTTATATCAAATGTGATTTATTTAACCATTATATATATATATTCAAGTAAAGAAGAGCGGAAAATGAATTTCATTTCCATTTCGATTCCAGCACACGATTCCAAAGATTTACATTGAAAACCACAAAAAGGCACCACCGAAACCCTAACCCTAACCCTAACCTCAAGCACATCATCAACGGCGGTGGCGGCGACGCTTAGCCGCCAAAACCATAAAGGGTCCTTCCCTGACGCTTGAGCGCGTAGACGACATCCATCGCGGTCACCGTCTTCCTCCTCGCGTGTTCCGTGTAGGTCACGGCATCACGTATAACGTTTTCAAGAAAAATCTTCAGAACTCCTCGCGTTTCCTCATAGATCAAACCACTGATTCGTTTAACACCTCCTCGGCGAGCAAGACGACGAATTGCCGGCTTGGTGATGCCTTGGATGTTATCCCGGAGGACCTTGCGATGGCGCTTGGCTCCGCCTTTGCCGAGACCCTTGCCACCTTTGCCACGTCCCTGACATCGCCCGGCGATGAATCGGAGAAGAAAGAGGACGAAAAAGCTCTCGCTTTTGGAGTTTGATTTTGAAGGGTTTCTTTTGATTTAGGGGTTTATATAGGAAGGTTAAGGGCTGGAGTTTTAGAGCTTTTGAAATGTTAAGGAGTGTTTATAGTCGTTGGATTAGGAATGGACGGTGGGGATTTGGTTTTGTTGGGAGGGACTTGGATTGATGACGTGGTTGGTAGAGTGGGATTTGTGTTTCTTTTTTGGTTTGAGCTTCGTGGGAACGAGATGGAGGGTTTGTGGCCGTTGGATTTTAAATTAATGGTTTGGATTGGACTAATAGTTGTTTTGCGGATTGCTGACGTGGCTTGGTGTGTGGTTGCATTTGTTTTTATTTTCTTTGGAAGATCATGTGCTGTGTTGAGTGTGTTCTACCTTCTACGTGTATGATCTTTTTAGAAATACAAGCAGTTTAATTTTTATTTTTTATTTTTTTTTTAATAACCGTGATGATATGTTTAGTATTTATTTTCATGAATTCTCTCTAATTATTGATTTTTTAAAAAAAACAAAATTTTATGAACATTTTAGTGTTTTTTACAGGAACATGATATCAAAATTTTAACATTCAGAGAGCACAAATTGTCATTTTTTGTTAATGTTTTTAACTTCTTTTAAATTTAAATAAAATATTTATTGTCTATTTATATATATATATAATAATTTTATATAAAACCTAAAACACATGCATTTGAAATTTTACACCAAATTTTCTCACCATTTTTATACACAAACAAGAAGGTATTTAATAATACATCATAATGATATAAACAAAAACATGGTTAAAAGAGGTTTCATATGATCCTCAAAACCCAGTAGAGTTGAGTTGAAAACAAGTTATGATCCCACAGATTCAGTTCCGTAAAAATTACAGTGGAGCCAAAACATAACCTTACAAGTTACAACAACTTAGTTTTTTGAATACTAACGTAATTAGCACCATAAAAATAAAATAAATTTTAAAAAATAAAACTTAATTGTTGTAAAACCCACATCTCGATTCCACCGTAATTCCCACAATTCGCACGAAATCGAGTCCGTGGAACACAACTCATATTAAACAACCTCAATAGGAAAACAAGTTGATTGTAAATTCATGGACTATATGTTTCTCAGCCTTACATCTAAGAAACAAAATTTTCTAGGCAAAATCAGCACTAGAATATAACTTGAATACAAAAATAAAAATAAAAATAAAAATTCAAAACATAAATCACAAAGGTGGAAGACAAGTTGATCAATTAACAAACACAGCACTGGTTTTCTCTGTTCTAGAAATTGCAATCACAAAAGACAATACTAGAGATCTTATGCAGCTTAACGTCTCTGAGAAACTCCATTGAAAAAATAACTTTCCCAGATCATAAGAAGAATCTTCTGCGGCTCGTATCCATCTCCGGCTAAAATTGGAACAGATTACAAAATAAGCTGAAAGGAATTGAAAGGCGGAACGTCTAAGGTAGCTAAACGAGAAAATTACCTTGTGCACCCATTCAAACTCTCCACCTTTCGAATCAAATGTTCCATGCTGGAGACTGATTAGCTTCAGTGTAAAACGAGGACCACACTCCTGCATTGTTATACAGGAAATGGTAAAATGATATAAATGATATATGTAACACAACTAGTTAGTTACTCTTGGGTTATTAAATCAGTAGCATTGTACTATTATGTTGCAATGGTTGTCGGGTGAGCAGGCAAGAATATGGAGGTTCATGAACAAAGGTACAACAATATGATATAACTGAACCCATTATGGAGACCTTATTAATGATAAATGAAAAGGATCAACCTACTTATTGCACTATGATTGATCAGGGACTGAGGACCAGGGGTCTGTGAGTGTACAAGAATGTCAAATTTTAAAATTATGGACAGACAAATGGTATTTGGAACTTCCATGTATTATGTAATTGAGCAAAAGAACACCAACCACCAGTGGTCAAATTATCTAGTGAACACACAACGGGCTCAGTACATTTCCCATCACAATATAAGGTACATCCCCGGTAAACCAATAATCAACTGATTCAAATGTAGCTCACATTTTAAAAACTTCAAAACTGCCAACGATTACGGTCATTGGTTTCACAACTTTCTGGTTCCACCGTAATAGAGAAAAATGTCTATAGTTTTTACACAATAGCATTGCAGAAATTGATGAAGGTTATGAAGCAATGGAAAGAAAAATAGTTAACCATATAATTCCTTCAGAATTCAACTAATCAAACAAGTTTATCTGAACCCAACAAATGATTAAGGTACCTGAAGACGTGCAATCATTTTGGTCTGAGTCAAGTTTTTGCCTTTGGCACTTTTAGTTTTTGCATCATTTGAGTCAACCTTCGTCTCCTTGCTTTCAAAGACATACCTGAATAAAAACAAAATTAACAAGTAGTTGATAGCAGTTTCTAGGAGAGGGAGAATATAATTAACCAAATCCGAAATTCATATATAAGAAGAATTATGTAAAATAACAATAATGAAACATGAAGAGACATACTATTGGATAAATTTAGGAAAGGGCAACAATAGAAGTTAATGACAGCAAAATGCCAAAATGTTTGTGCGAATTATATTGTTGCTGCAGCTATTAATTTTATCAACATCATCAACAACAACCCATTAAAAGTGACATTAGTAGTTTAGAGTACAGTAGAAAAGCATGGATAGGAATTAGGAAAAAAGATATGACAACAAAACGTAAGCCTAACCAATTCACAGTGAATTTACAATTGTATTGCATTGCATAAAAAGAATTAATAGAAAATGTACATTTCAATACGTCATGCTAATTATTTCTTTAATGGCATAAAGGAGAGGAAATTGTACAAAAGTCTCATTATTCATGCTGATACTGAAATTTAAGTTCATACCAAGAAACTATATCCTGAACTTCAAGCTAGAAAGGGACCTTCAGTTGAATACATATCAAATAAACTGAAACAACAAGCTAATAAAGAAGCTTTAAATACCTATGATGACGAAAGAATATGAAATCACGCTGGTTGTGGAAGGTTACCACCCGGCGACCGCGGAAGAAAGGATCTTGAGGAAAAAGTGATTGTATCAATCTAACAAAACAGACAGCATTTGCTTGTTAATTTAGTTCCTAGTAATATAGTATGTATATATATATCTATATATATGTACCAAAACAGAAAACTGTAAATAAGAATGAACTAAGTAGTACACTTCTATATTAGCAATTTTTCCATAATTAGAAATCCATCGAAAGAACCTACCTCCCAACGCGATGACCAAGGCGTGTTGTGAAATTGTTTAATACTAACTCAGGTTTGTGACTGGTAGGATTTCCATGATTCTGTTTATTTGCAAATAACCAAATATTAAGGGATATTATAAACTGTTCCTTGCAGGTGGGAGTAATCAATAAGTTAAATGGCAAACAGAAATATATCTATTCATATTAAAACATCAAGGAATGGTCAATGTATTACAGCAATAAATAGCATCCTCAAAATAGACACAGATGGATTGTTCATAACCAATGCCCATTAGCTTTTTTAAGGCCAATGCAAGAACATCACCATTATCTGCTACCAAGCCAGATATGAACTAAGTTCATAACAAAAGTCTGTTTCAACTATTGGTGCTCCTTTGGAGAAACTTTTACCCTTAAACCCTTAAAAGCTTCCATATTTTTATTTCATTGGCTTTATTGGCTTTTTTGGCTTTTACAAACCCATGATGTTTACAACAATAAGTATTTTGTATCTCAAACAAAATATAATACTTATGCATAACGTTACACATAGACAAAAGAATTGCTGAATTATGAATGGATATCAAAATTCAGGTGTCAAATTTCATGAGATCTGTAAACCTTAATCCACATGAAATACATAATTGCTCCATTTCAGGAAGATCTAAGATTGTAATGTATACGGTAAATGCCTCCAAACTATAAGCCCGCTTGCTTTATAACTTCGAAGACAAGAAAATACCATGACTAATATAACATAAATTTCTAGTTTAACTAGCTGAATGATAATACACTCAGCAAAGCTGCCAGCATGATACCTTAATATCCTTCCTTAGGACAAGTTTGGAGAGCTTAAAATGTGCAGTAGGCCCATCAGGTAAATTGATAATCAACAGAGCATCTACAAAATGGAAATAATTCCAAGTTAAGGGTCATAAAGTCACTAAAGGACAATTGAGGAATAGGCACATAATGCACGCCATAACACACGCAAGGAACAAGAGGTCAAACACCAACTCCTTTCAAATTAAACATATGGTTAGTCAGCATCATGATATTCAAGTTCTCAAACAGAAGTTTCAGACAGAGGAAACAATGCTTCTTTACATTAAAAAAAAAGAGCCTCACCTGGTTCTCTGCGGTTAGTATGGATGACAATAATTGAAGTGAATTCTTTATTATTTGCATACTCTACAATCTGTGAACATAAATACAATCACAGTTAAACAAAGCAAAGACAAGAGTCAACCATGGAGCCTCGTATTTTTAATAGGTACCCTCTTGAGTTCATAGGTTCCCCTTTTAAAGTAATGGGCATTTGGAATCACTGACAACAGTTCTTGAATAAAAGCAGGTCCTCTCTGTAAAAAGTATATATAGAAAGATAAACATCATCAAGCATAAAAATTATAAAATGGATCTTGATTTTTTTCAGCAAACAGTAAGTTCAGCACTGTCATAAGAAAAGAACAAACTATACTGATAACAACATACACTAGAATTGAAGCGACATGTAGTGATCAGTATCTTCGGGATCCGCTCTTGTTTCAATATATTGCTGAATTCATCTGCATCATTTCCTACAAACAACTGAATCAGGAAAGAGGTATCCAGTTAACTTCAGATTCTCAAGTGCCAGAAGAGAAGCAGATGCTGCTAATGCCTCATACATGCAGAACAACCTCATGAAAACCTTCAACCAAGAGTTATCCAAAAGCTTTTGTATGAAAATTGACACTTGAAATTTTCCAATCTACAGTTTGATTGAATATACATCAAATTAAAAATGCTGAAGTTCCCTGGCCGATTGAGGCCCAAACACTTATGCTACAAACATGCCAACAGACATGAAAACGCCAATCTGCTAGTGCAGCAACCTAGACCAGTACCTGGTATGGTATAAATTCTTCCACAGCATGCACACTACATACAAGGCGAAAATTAGTCATCCAATAATAAAAAAAGCCAAAGAATATTAAAAAAATACAGCAATAGCTTGAAAAACAAGGAAAAGGGAGCACCAATGCCACCAAATAACAAGGCACCGCAGAGTAGGTGCATCACAAAGTTGCAAATAACTTACAAGAGGATCAAAATTGCAGCATTCATCATGAATAACTAATATACCTTAAAAATAATGTTTGGAGTTAGGGGTCTAGGGTTTAAGGTGTGGGCTTTGGGGTTTAGGACTTTGGGTTTAGGGTTTAGGGTTTAGGGTAGTACGATAGTTTACCTAAAACCCCAAAAAGTATGTCAAAAGAGGCCATATCCTATATCTAATATACCTTATTCAGGTTTTCAGCATCCTCAATTGGACCATGATATAAATAAAAATCCAAACTTTCTCTTCATTATTCTTCAAAAGAGGCCATATCCTATATCTGAATGCATTGAAATCACGAAAATCCAAAAGAATACAGCCAAAGGAGAAGCAAAGAACACAAACCTCTTCATCATCAGGCTTACAGACCGTCTCATCAGGCTCCCTCGTGTTCTCAATCGTGCGCGGAATGCTCACCGGCGGAGGCTGTATCCCGGAATCAAAACAAAGAAAAACTCATATCAGGTGAAACTAGACAAGAAGATTTGGCAAACGATAGAAAGACAATAACCTCCTCGCCGAGCTCTAGGGCGCGCTTGTGAGCATCAGCACGAGACTTGGCCTTCTTCTTCTTCTCAATTCTCTTCTCACGCTTGACCTTCGCGTGGACTGCCATCCTCTTAACCTTGTTCTTGATAAGAGATGGAAGCAGAGTCCTTTTCTTCTCCTTGTTATCACGGCTCCCCTTTTCCTCTTCTGGCTTAGCTCCATCACCAGCTGGCTCTCTCTTTCTCTTCCGATCAGCCATTATCGGCGATTCTCGCCGGAAGGATGAAGCAACGAAGGGGGATCCCTGAGAGAGAAGCGAACGAAGAAGACGATGATGGCGGCGGGCGGGGGTTGGAGCGAAGCGTGGTCGAGTTTTGAGGGTATTTTTACTGATTAAACCCTCAAAAATAGTGATATTATTTATTACTTTCAAAGTAGTAAAGTACATCATGAAAGTATTGTTTCATATTGTTTATTACCCTAAAAAAAAATATTATTTATTACAGTCCAATGGACATCTAATTTGTTTATTTGGACCTAGTTCTGTAAACATATTATTCATTCACTACCCCCACAGTGGGTAAGGCGTTTATGATCATTTATAGTATGTATATTATTTGTTACTCTCCCGCTTCTCAAAATAGATAGGAATAGATTTTTTTTATTTTATTTTTATATCAAAAATTTAACTAATTTTGTTTATGAACTATTTAAAATTCAGTTTGTTTGTATATATACCTTTATAGCGGTGGGCACATACTTGTTAATCGGTCCGGAGGGCCAGACCCTCTGGGTTGCTATTCACCCGCTCCAACTCGAACCAGGCCGGTAGGGGGTGTAGAACCCACTGGGCCGGATTTGACCCACCTATTAAATAAATAGAAAAAAATCTTAAAAAATCCAGAAAATTCAGAAAAAAAAATTTAAACTAATTACCAAAACCTGGCTTGACCCGGCGGGCCAACCCATAATCTATCCGTCTACATGACAGGCCGATTATGTTTCATTGAACCGGCCCTCGGGGTCACTTATTCGTCGGACCGGCCATGTTAAATAACCAAAAAAGTTATGCATACATCAGAGGGTCAAAAAGCAGTGTTTTAATTTGAACCGTCCAATTAGTTTTAACACAAAATTTGAAAAAATCTGAACCGTCTCATGTTGTACATCATCTTACTGTAGCATTTTAATTAATAAAATGCTCAATTGCGTACTTTTTACGAACATATATATATATATATATATATATAAGAGAAGGGATGGTAGGGAAGTTAGTAGCACCCGCTCACTCTTTCACTTGGAATTTTATTTTTATTTTTCTTAAATATTAATTTTTTACATACTAATATTTATGGTAAATTATGTTTGGAAAAAAAAATAAAAATTTATTATTCAACCAAGTAATATTTTACAAAATTAGTTTATATAATATAAGTTTTTTTTTTTTCAAAAATCTATTATTTTGCTCCTTCATTTATTATAAATTAGTGTATATAGTATAATTATATTTTTAGAAAAAATTTTGTGAAAATTTATTACTTGACTCATTGATGATGTTTATAAACTAGGATATAACATATAAAAAATATATTTTTTATAAAATATATTTATAAAAATCTATTGTTTGGTCCTTTAATTTTTCACTTGATCATTTCTAAAAAAAATTTATGACTATATCTCTGTAGACTTTTTTCTTTTTTGCAAATTGAATCAGCCAAACGATAATGAATATGTCATGCAACTAATCTAAATTTATTTAAGGACAACTTTAAAACCTAGTTTTAATTTTTTTGAGGCAACACCTTTTTATTTTCCTTATAGTTCTGCCCCTTTGTGTATATACTCTTAAAATTTCTAATGATATTAAATTAATATAATTGTCTATAAACCCAAAAAAATCAAACTCGTCTTATTAATTACATCTAAATCCTAAAAAATTGTTACTGTACTTATGTAGAAATTTTTACATGAATGCTCTTACAAAATTTAAGTTGATTTTATTCATTACATTTAAAAATTAACACTAATAGAGGGTAGTTTAGAAACTTAAATAATATTTTATTTTTACTATCCAAACAAGTTAACATTTATATAATTCTTAATATATTTTTAACATTGTGAGATAGAGTAGTATATATGCAAATAAGTATACATAGTATTTAATTTTATTGAGATGCCAATTTTTTTTTATATGCCTAGACAAAAATTCCCTCAGATTATTTTACTACTTGTTATTCATTATTTATCATAAAGATTCTCTCTTTAAAAGCAATTATCAAGCTTCAAAGAGAAAAAAGAAAAAAGAAGTCTATTAACTCTACTCAAGAAATCCTTTGCCTCCCACTAACTCTTGGAATACATTCCTTATCAAGTTAAGAACAATCCCATCAATCACAAAGGCTCAAATATATATATATATAAATACACACAAACCAATATCATCATTCATCACCTCAAGAGAAACATCAAAAATAAACTCAAAACAAAAGCATTTATCATCCTCAAAATGGCTCCAAATTCCACTACCCAAACACAAACCCAACAACAGGCACCAATTAGTCATGAAATCAGAAACATGGTGTCCACTCTGACTCATCACTTGAGCAGCAGCAGCAGCAGCAGCAACAACCAAGAACAAAGCCATGGCAATGGGATCATCACATTGGCTGGAACAAACAGAGGAGCAACAATGAAGTCAGATATGGATCATGAAGTGTCAGACACTCATGGAGTTGTTTTTGGAGATGAACAAAGACTCAGTGCCTACACCAACAGTAACTACCAGTCAATTAATAACTCCATTGTTCTTGGTGGGAGTTACACTGCTGAAGACCCTGGCATTCATTTGGTCATTTCTGATTACTTGGAGGAACATGAACATGAACATGAAGATGATGAAGATGAAGATGAGGATCATGAGAAGAATGCTAAGAAAGAGAGTAAGAAGAAGAAGAAAGAGAAGAAGGGGAAGAAGGAGAAGAAGAAAGAGAGCTCTAGTGATGATGAGTGAAGATTAATTGGGGTTTTTCTTTTTTTCCAAAAATAATAATAAAGAGAGAAGGGAAGTAAGAAAGAAATAAATAAATTTGTGAACTTTGATGGGTGGTGTGAAGTGTGAGATATGAGAGGAGTTTGTTTGTTGAATTTAGAGAATAAATTGTGAATTTAATTTGTTTATCAGATGCATTGAGGAATAAACAACTAAAAAATTTACCAAACAAAGAGGTTAAAATAGAAGAACAAGAAGACATGTAAATATGAGAAAGAACTGCAGATATATAATGACATTAAAGAAAAAGTTCATATTGTTTGGTCCTTGGTATGATAAAAAAGAGCACAAATAGATTTGAACATACAGTTGGAAAGTAAACAGAGAGTGCATGACGAGAGTACTTGTCCACAAATAAGTCTTTCTCAAGTTTTTCAGGTTCTTTGAGTCTTGAAAACCATATTTAACTGATTTAGCACTTTACTAGTAGTACTAAATTGTTTATCTTGAATAAATTTCTGTACTGAGAAATCAGTTTGAAGCTTCTGCTTCCCAATCTAATCCTCTTATTAACTTGATCTTCACCGGCATTGACCCTGTTTTCCTTTGCCTCCATGGAACACCTCTTGTAAGGCTTAAATCCGGTCCGATGAGCTTTTAGCTTAGCATGTTCAGGTTCAGATATAATGCATCTTTTTGCCGAGTTTCCATTGCTTATAATCATTGTCTCTTTGGTTTGTGATTCTTCGGTCTGATCAAGATCATTTGATAAATAGACCATCCGGTTGAGATCAACAGGCAAATGCAGTCGCTGCTCCCTTTTCATCGGAGTGTGGCAGTGAGAAGCTTTGTGGTAGCACATTCCTTCTAAATAGAGCTTGGAATGCGAGACGACCCTGACAAGATTAAGAAACATTAGAGCAGATATTGTTGTTCAAAAGTCACCGCATTATATGTGAAGTTGAAAATAATTTTACTGATGATCACCTCTTCAGAGACTTCCTTCCAAGCATCATTTATTGTCCCACTGCTTCTATTGCGACGATGGTTAGTCTCGTTTGATACATGGTCCTGGCTTGCTTCTTTGGTTTCCTCAGTCTTTGCCTTCTCTGCTGCATTAGCAAAGTCTTTTTCACTGCTGGAAGGTGTGTTAGAGCCACATGACGAACGATAAGCCTTCTTTTTACAAGTGTTAATAGAGTCATGTAATTCAGTTTGTGGTTGCAATTTGAACATGTTGTTAGCTTTTAAATCTTTCAGATCAGAATTGCATTGTGATCTTTCTCCTTGCTCACTCTCATCTGAGTCTGATGTTGATGAGGAGTCATGCTGTGATCTTGGAAGATGAGATTGTTCACCTTTCCGATCTTCTTGTGCAGAAGGTCTAAATTCATCATCTCTTTCTCTGATAATATCTGAAGCTTGAGCAATATCTGTGTTCCCGACTGTAGTTGTGACTGTAGGATGAGTGAACATCAGGTCAGATTGCAAATGAGGTGGGAAAAGAGGCAATAATCCGTGTGTCGCCCACCATGCTGTGGCAGCAGCAACTGTGGCAGCAGCAATGGCTGTCATACTTGGAATGGCATTCATGTGTCGCCCTGGAACTTCGCCGCCAAAGACTTCTGCAGTTGTTGAATTAGCAGCGGCGGCGGCAGCAGCAGCATCAGCACCAGAAGATGGGAAGAAGGATGCAGCCAAACAAGCTGCTGCATGAACTGCAGGGTTTTGCAACAAGGTGGATAGGATGAGGCTTGAAAATGTCGATGAGATATTCATGAATGATCTATAGGCAGCACCAGGAATGCTGCAGAATTGGGTAAAAGGTGGAACAGGTTGAACCAGTGGATGAATGGTTGCAGAGCTGGCATAGGCTTGAGGTATTCCAGGTATTATTGGAGTTGTGAATGGATTCACGTTTGATGGAACTCCAAGATTGTGAACTTTCGAGTGGATCTTGCTCTGAGGATCTGCAGTTTCTCTGCATTTTGCACTGCTGTTTTCTTCAGCTTGATCAACAACGTACTTTTGGTAGCTGTTAAAACCTTGTGGATTATCCTTGATTGATGAAACTGGCATCTCTGGCTTTTTTAGCATAACTGCAATCTCTTCTGTGATTGATTCTGCCTGCATATTTTTGCATATTCCATGCATCCTCTCTGTGTTCTTATGATATATAGCTGCATCATCGGATCCTGTTTCCACATTGCTATTGATGGTCATAGAGGATTTATCCACTAGAGTCTTGTCACTGGTTTCTTTCAACAAAGGGACAAATTCCCTGAACGAATAAGGATTTGAACAGTTCTCAGCCGCATATGATATGGGAACAGATGGTAAAACCTGGAAAAGATCAAGCACTTCTGAGCAACTGCCATCTTCAGAAGTTTCTTTCTTTCTTTGCTGAGTTTCGGTTACAGGTTTCTGATCAAATGGTTAACACAGACTATATAAGCACAAATAAAAGAAAACACAGGAAATATCTTATGCATAAGACTTTAGTAAAATCACCACAATGCATACATACCTCTACAGGTGCAACCTTTCCCGTGGCCTGAATTTGCAAACTCGCACTGGGGGAATAAAGTGATTTTCTCCGATCTTTCACTTCCGCAGATGAAGAGATGTTACCTGAACCAACTTTTCGAGGATATGGATTGCTTGGCTTCTTCTTTGGTCGTGGTGGAGGAATATCTATGTCATGAGCTTGACCCAGAGGAATCCCCTTCAGGGAAGCTTCTTTTTCCAACTGCAGTCAGATTGTGTGATACACATGCAAGAGATGATCACCATGCAATATGATCCAAGAAACATTTATTATCGGATAATAAAGTACATCTACCCTCATTTTTACTATGGTTAAGAAAAAGAAAATTGTAAACAAAGCCTATGGCATGCTACTATGCTAGCAGTATAAAATGCAAAACCAGCAACCCTTCGCCTTTGAGTTTTTCCCCTTCCATTTGATTGGTATTGACTCAATTAATGGGAGGCATGTAAATGATCGGATTAAGTTAAAAGCCGGCAGAGAAGGGCTACACGTTTAAGAAGCAGCTAAATAAAGGAAGCTGAATGCTCATTTATTCTTCTCAATAATCAAGAGCTTTGACCAAAGATAGTGCCGCTGGTTAAACTTAGTGCATTTAACTAAACACTGGCAGAATATAAAGTGCAGAATCAAACTGGCATCATTATATTCTGTGGAGAATATAAAGTTCAAATTAAGACTTGAAGTGCAGCCAATTAAGAACTTTATATTCTGTTTTAATTACCAATTGGCAGAATATAAAGTTCTTAATTTTACTTCAAGTCTGACATCATTAAAAATTTTCGAATCAAACTAAAGTGATTAACTAAGACTGCATTTATGCTTTACATTACATGTTTGGAAGCTTAAGCAGCTGGAGGTTTCGCTAAATTATAGAAAATTTTATTGAACTAGAATTAATAAAAATGTTCTGAGCAAAGACAGACTACCAAATTGTAAGTTCTAGTATCGATTAAATTTTGGTTTTACATAGACAGCACAAGTTTCTTACCTTTGGGGGGATCTTGCATATATTGACACATAACAAGCCCATTGCTTAAAATTTATCATCTCACACAAATAAAGATGTCACATGGCATGAAATTTGTATTTCATAGCTTCAGCTAATTTTATCGATGAGGGTAAATAGATGCAAGAAACCTATTTATTAATAAAAATGGATAACATGAGCAAGCTGTATTCATAACATAGAAAAGCAAGTAGACCTTTGAGAAGAACTTTTGCGCATGGCTTCTGATCTGCACAGCAGTCTTGGTACCAATATGCTCTGCATAATGCATAGATAAGTCATAAAAGACTTGTGAGAGAATTACAAGTACATATGAGAAACTTGTGCTGCTTTTAACTTTTGGAAAGAAAAAACTTATATTGCTTCAATAATATGGCATATATAACTATACAAATGGCTAGGAAGATGAAGATTTCTTTTGCTTCAATCACATTAGTTCAAATGTTTAGCACCATAAAAAAAGCAAATGCACATACACAATTAGAGGTGATTCTGCTTATGTTGTATGTAAGACCTAATAACTTGGTGATGTCGGGCCAGTAGCTATAATTTGAGTTAAAAGATAGGTTACTAGCATCACAATAGCAAAAAGTTCTAGGAATTACTCCTAAAATTCATAGGCATCAAACCAAGGCTTGGTTTGCATCTCACAGGAACCAAAGAGAAGATAAATTTCTAGAAAATATTCTTTAATTCTTTTCTTTCCTTAGTGCTCTACTTACAGGGACTTGTAGTACATGATCTAGAAAACCAAGACTCGTAAATTCTCATAAGAACCCAAGGGATGCACATAGAAACTAAAAAAACTTAAACGCCCTAATAAATATTTAAAAGTTTTAAGACAACTAAATTTAGTAAATACTCTTAAAAACACTTGATTAGAACAAACATGAGCTGCAGAAATATGATATGTAAATTCAAAACAAGTCCAAGGCCAGCTGAACTATTTGGAACTTTGAAGGTCCCAAATAAGTCAATCTTCACCTAGATCAAAGTTTAGGCTTTGGTTTCTGAATTTTCTTTCTTTTGATAAGTCTTCAAATGAAGCTTCCATTTTGCATCACTTGATTAAAATAATTTTCAATTTACACTCCTCTAATATCTTTAAATTTTTGGTAGCAAGATGCAACAACAACAACAAGAAGAAGAAGCTGTTAGTCCCAACCATTTGGGGGTCAACTGCATGAATCCTTCCTTTTCTGCATTGCTCTATCAAGGGCCAAAAAACTAGATAATCAAGCTCTACGGCATCATTCCTTAAAGTTTTGCTAAACATGTTGTAGATCTACTTTTCCCTCTTCTATGATCTTTCACCAAAAATGTTGTGCCAGCTGTGATGTACAGGACATAATGCTAAGCGGTTTTTTCTACTAGCAAGGTAAAAAATCTCAATTTCCATATTTGATAATGCCTTTGGCTTTCTCACCAAGAAGACGTTTTGTACCATACTTGACCACCTCTCTTCAATGTGAACATGTCTAATAAAGCAGTTCCTAATTACCATCTCATGGTTCTCTTCACTCCTGTGGATATGATGCAAGGACCTGGTCCCAAAAACTAAAGATAATTATATGGCTGCATTCTTTGAGCAGACTTTGTTGAGGAGCTTTTAAACAACTAGACAGAATGGCTAAACTGATTGTGTTACAAACTCATGATACAATTTATTGACTAGTTAATCAAGGATATTAAATAGAAATTCCCAACATTCACTAGATGCACATAAACAGTAGATACCCTTCCTTAAATAGCCAGCTACACACCATAATTGCTAAAATTATTCAAAAGGAATAAATGGATTAGTCTGATCTAGGAAATTAAAGCCCATCAAACTTTGCAAATAATTGGCTACTCTCTTTCGTATCCATCAAAAGCCCCACATGGACATCATTCACCTTCTTCCTATGCACCTATCAAATCCTAGCACCTCACACATTCCCTCCCTTAAATTAATTTTTTTTCATCAACTACTTAAATGGCTACCATCTGTTCTCTAATCATTCATGAGAATAAGATACAAAGTTGAACTTGCCAAGGATGAAAGAAGTATATAACAAATCAAATGTAGAATTTCCGTAGCACAAGGACAAGTTTAAATGATTCTGACAAGCTGCCTAAAGTAGATCATGATGCTTCTCAGGCAGATATTGGAGTTATAGTCAACTCATTACATGGTGATTTCCCCAACAGTGCACTTTTAGATGCATTTTTCAGTGCCGCAGATAGAATTTTCCACAGTATCAGTAGCAAGCAAGTTGAAATCATCCATAGCAAGAGCAAGGTTAATTTTAACATTCAGTATTTGAACAAGTGAGTTAATAAACCACGAAGCAAAACTAATTGGTTTAAGCATGAAACATGAAAGGCTTGTGCATATTGATAGAGAAACTGCCAAAGGTTTTGGAACTGAAAACTCAAGGAAGGATTGTAAATAAGCAAAACTTGCTCCTAGGTAGCACGACAATTTCTAATTATAGTTCTACAGTGGCAAAGTTCATGAGCTTTTATATGCAAACAGGGCAAGGAACATGCATAACCTCTTTCAGGATTCCAACAAAACATCACTCAAGTGGAAGAAGAGAGGATTATAACCTTCAATACGCTGCCATGCCCTCCCATACAATTTCAAAGCTTCAAGAAACCTGTTATGCTCCTCCTCCGTCCACCTCTCCCTCTGCTTCGTGATGGTGTACGGCTTCCTTGTCTGCAACCCCATTAAAAAATAACCATCAAAGAAACAATCTTTCTAGCATTAATAACCAACCAAGAAACTCAAAATTCAAGAAATAGAGAAACAAAAGCCCAAACCTTAACGACAAACTCCTCTCCAGAAGAACATGCATCCATTGCCCAAACCCCAAGAACTCAAAATCCAACATATAAACACTAAAATCCAAAGTTCACCGAGCCTTCAAATCCTGCACAAAAATCAAGCATCCTCCCTCCATATCCCCAACCAAACGCTCAACTTGACGGAGAAAATACCTCATCCCAATCTGCACCAAAGCCATAAGAACACAAACAACAGAAGAATCCTCCAAACACCAACAAAACCCTAGTAAATCAAAGCAATAAAATCACTCAAAAACCCTCACCCAATCCAAAACCGAGCTTCAAAAGATCCAAAATAGAAAACCACGCAACCAGAGCATCCCACTTCGCATACCTCCACTCTCCGCTACTCTCCTCCCATCCTCCGACGCTCAAGAACCACCATGAGAGACGATCCAGAGCTCACCCAAGAAGCATCAATGGAGTAGAGAAATCTCAGCCACCATGAAATTTCTTCGGATTTGGGGACACGATTAAATAAATAAATAAATAAATGAATATTTTATTTATAATAATTTTTTATTTAAAAAATTAGAGGTTGGAAATGAAGGAGAGAGAAGAGTGGTAAGGATATGATGACACGTGGCGTCAAAATAGTGGGTGGATAGGAGAAACGCTGCACTTTTTTTAGAAGTGAGGAATGGTGACGTGGTACGATCTCCGCCACAAAGATGGGAGCCCGACAAATGTGGGTCCCTTATTGGCTAATGACGTGGCGCAAAGATAGTGGTTGGATAGGGAATTACTGCACTTTTCAGAAGAGAGAAATGGTGACGTGGCACAATCTTGGCCACAAAAGATGGGCAGCCTGCCAAATGTGGGTCCCTGTATGGCTGATGACGTGGCGTACACATCCACGTGATCTGGACTGGGCCGGCCTTTTTAAAATTTGTGGCCCATATTTGTTTCCCCGTGGCCCGTGAGTAATTATACTTATTATTTATCATTTTTGAGTGTTTTTTTCTTTCTTTTTACAAAAATTAAGTGGGTTTTTTATCCATGTAATTTACTTCACACATTAAATTTATTATTATTTTTTATATTTTTAAAATATTTGGAAATTATTTATGTACTTTATTTTTTTTATTCTCGGATTTTCAAAATATTCAATATTGTACATTAGTGGTGATGTGTTGCAATAAATTTATGATACTATAAAAATCAAAATGAATTAGAGCAAGAACAAAAATGTACACTGAGGATCAGACCAAGCTCCTTCTTTTGGAAACAAAGAGCAAGGGTTACATGGATCAAAGAGGGGGATGAGAATACTAGTATTTTTTTCCATTCGGGTAGCGAACGGACGTCGGAATAGAAACTGCATTCCTTGGGTGATGAGAGACAACTGTAGAGTGCATGATACCGAGGGCATTGGGGTGATTTTTACCATATTTTATCAGAATCTCTATGGTAAGGCACAACAGTACCGACTCCCAAATAAATTGGCAGACTCTCCTTATGGACAAGGCCAATCTTAATCTTTCTAGCTTAGATTCCCCTTCACTCAAGAGGAAATTAAGTTGGCGGTTTTTGGTATGAGTGCGGACAAGGCACTAGGTCCAGATGGGATTCCAATGCTGTTATTCTAGAATTTCTAGGGAGGTTGTAAAGAATGATATTTTTACGCTTTGTGAGGACTTTTACTGGGGAAGGGCCAATTTAGAAAAGATCAATTGGTCTAACATTGCGCTAATTGCTAAGAATCAAAGCTCAGAAGAGCCCTCACTTTACAGACCAATTAGCTTGATTAAATGATCTCTCAAAATCCTCACCAAAATTCTTGCAAATAGGCTGAGTGGTAAGATGGAGGAACTGATTGACCCAACCCAGTCGGCTTTCATTAAGGAAAGATGTATTATTGATAATATTGTCACTGCCCAGGAGCTCATTTTCTACATACAAAAGCACCATCTTGACGGCCTTATCCTTAAGGTAGATTTCTCTAAGGCCTTTGATATGGTGGACTTGGGTTTTCTTTTAGAACTGTTAAAGGCCAAAGATTTCAGTGATAGATGGATTGGTTGGGTTCATGCCATTCTTAGCTCTTCTAAAGCGAAATTTCTTATTAATAATGTCCAAAGTGGATACATGAGATATCGTAGAGGGTTAAGATAAGAGGATCCTCTTTCTCCATTGTTTTTTGCTCTTGTGGCGGATGTCCCTTAGTTCCATGTTTAACCACGCGCTTGACTCTAGAATTCTTCATGGGGTTAGGCTTGGGGGACTCTGGTATCAAGATATGCCACTTACAATACACTAATGACCTTATAGTGTTGACTTCGGGATGGGGTGGAAGACCTAAGAATCATCAAGTTGATCCTTTATGTCTTTGAGGGGCTTTCGGGGCTATCTGTGAATTCGGATAAAACTTGCCTTTTCACCTCACAAAAAAATTCAGAACCACAAGATTACCTTTCTAGGACAATTCAATGCTTTCTACTGGGGTTCTTCCTTTGACTTATTTGGGGATTCCCATCTCTAGGGGCCGACCTAGGAAACAGGATTGGGATATCCTAATCAACAAGATCATATTACGGTTAGATGTGTGGAAAGCTAAATTGCTATCCTTAGGAGGGAGATTAACCATGCTAAACTCGGTCCTTATTGCTATTCCCACCTATTGGATGTCCTTATTCAAGCTATCGTGTTGGGTGATTAAAAGCATTGACAGAATTAAGAGAGATTTCCTCTGGTCTAGCCCTAATCCTCAGCATTCTAAGATTCGCTTAGTCAGTTGGGTGAGATTATGTCGATCTAGAGAACAAGGGGGGTGGAATATCCTAAATTTAGATGTCTTCAACAAAGCTCTTCTTGGCAAATGGTGGTGGAAGATTGTGTCTGGAGGTCAATGGTGTGGGGATGCGATTATCCGTGAAAATTATTTTAGTAGAACACCATTCTGGAATTTGTACCATAAACATTGGGGTAGGATTTCCTTCTTTTGGAGTGCCATCCTCAAGTCCTTACTTGCATTCCGAAAGAACCTTTGCTCGACAGTGAAAGGTGGGGTGTTCACACTTTTCTGGCAAGATCAGTGGCTTAATGGTCGGGCTCCCACTGATATTTGGCCTCATCTATTCCAATTGTCAAGTGACAAGGATGGCACTATTAGGGACCTGATCAGCGGGTTTCAAACTTTCCATTGAGTGATTCTTCTTTGGAATAACCTGATCATTAATTTTCGCCTTCAGGTTTGTGTTGAGTGTAATATTAGACGGTGGCGCTTATCTTCCAATGGCGTTTTTACTGTCAAATCCTTTTATCAGTTTTTGAATGATGGTGAACTCCGTTGCGGATGGACCCCTATTATTCTCAAAGGCTATTGTCCAAAGAAAGTTAATCTTTTTAATTGGTTAGCCTGGGATGATAAGATTCTAACTTTGCAGAACCTTGCCCTTGAGGAGATGTAACTTCCTGCAGACCACCACTTGTGAGATGTGTCATGCAGATGTGGAGACTTCTGATCATCTGTTCACTCAATGTCAAATGGCTTCTTATATTTGGAACTTCTTTAGACAGCTCTTTGGTCTCCGCAGCAACCCCAACTCTTTAAAGGATTTGTGGGGAAGTTGGCATCGATTTATTGGGCGATCCCTGTCTTCTTTCTGGGATCTTCTTCTGAGGGCCATTACTTGGAATATTTGGATTGAGCGAAATGCACGCATATTTTCTTCTTCACGTTCTACGACTACTTGCATTATTATTAAAATTATTTATATGGTGCTTATGTGGATAAATGCAGCTTCTGAGTCAAAGAAGACAAAGTTGGAGGAGCTCTGTGGAAAGATTAAGAGGAGCCTTGTTTTTCTCTCCACTAGGGACAGAGAGCAAGGTGCTCAGGCGGAGTCGGCTAGCTCTCAGGTGAAGGCTAGAGTTGTTGGTTTTGTTGTTGTTTTGTTAGCCCCTAGGGGTGTTCTCTCTAGTTGGCTTTTTGTGTTGTTGTTTCTCTTTTATTTTGTTCCTCACTCCCGGTGAGGTTTTCTCTGTACTCTCGTTTGTTTTTGTTTGAGTACTTATTTTTAATGAATGTGATTTATCCACTTTTTTTATAAAAAATAATAATAATAATAATAATGTACACTGAGGTAAACCAAAAACTTTTCTTTATATTTAATTGGATTAGTTCAAATGTACGTAAGGTTTTGAAATGTATATAACTATATAAATATATGTAGAGAGAGAGAGAGAGAGGTTTTCTTAATATTTAATTGGGTCAGTTCATATGTACTTTAAGGTTTGAAATGTACGCACCATCTATTTATGTACGTGGAGAATATAAAGGCCACTCTGCATGAGATTACATCACTCATTTATATACATATATGTATATGTTATGTCATTTAGCGATGTTATTTCAATTTCAAAGTAAAAATCTAAAAACATCTCTACAACCATCTTTAAATTATTATTTAACAGTTACTATTTGTGAAGTTGTGCAAGAGTTATATTATAATTATTTTATATTTCTTCTGTTTCATATTAATAGTCATTTTAAAAAATTTATATTTTTCAAATTATTTGTCATCTTTAAAAAGTTATATAAGTATTAAATATTTTTTTCCCCCAATTTTACTTTTTCTCTCGTTTAAAGAGATGTGTATTCATTAATAGGATTAGATAACTTTAATAAGAATAAAAATGTCTTATTATAAATTTTTATTAAATTTTAAGAGGTTTAATGACAGTGTTAATACTTGTGTAAAACTCAAATGTGACAGTTAATATGAAACGTAAGAAATTATATAAAACGTGATGTCATCTCTTGAGGAATGACCCATCTAATAGTCATTATGCACATGCCCTAGATTTCAAATATAGAGATAAATATAGGTGACGCGCTCATGTATATATATATGTGTGTGTGTTAAATTAGTTCACTAAATGGTTTTTACCTCTCATTTAATATCATGAATTTTAGTAATAACAATTACACATGTAAAAAATAAAATTTCAAGATATAAAATTCTTTTTATAAACCATTAAAACTCAAGATGTAAATTAATTAATATATAATTTATATAATTATATACGAATATGAATAGGTAGTTAATTAAACCTAGGATTATATATATTTCTATAATCAGATTTTACGTCTGCAGTTGAGTACAGTACCAATTATGGTGCTACAGTGAGACACGGTTCATATTTTTTCAGATGATGTGCTGAAACTAATTGAATGATTCAGATCAAAGCACTGTTCATCCAACTTTTTAATGTGCTACTATTTATAAACACAATAATACTATTCACTATACAGTGTATAACTTTTGGATTGAAATCTAACGGTCTACATCAATGCTTATAGATTTCTAATCTATAATAATTGATGCTATATATATATATATATATATGTATGAATGTAATAGTCTCAAATTTTAAAAAGGTGTATATGAAAAAAATATTGTAATATACATTGATTTTTATTTTTGTGTGAATATATATATATTATTGTATTATTAGGGATTTTTGTTTCAAAAATTAAAATCACTGAAACCAGAAGTAGATTACTTGTATAAATTTTAAAGTGGTTGTCATATAAAAGAAGCTTCTGGAGTTAGAATTAGGTAAACAAGTTACTCAAAGTTTATTTACCCCTGAATAAAAGTTAATTGCATACATACCCCTAAATAATTTTGAAATTGCATATTTACCCCTGAATAAAAGTTAATTGCATACATACCCTTGAATAATATATATAATTGCATATATACCCTTTGGGTTCAAATTAGTTGAAAAATCATCCGTTAACAAACAACAAATATATAAAATTACCATTATACCATTGCATATATACCCTTGAAAAGTTTTTTTAAGTTGTACAAGGGTTATTTTGGACCTTTTGTATATCTTAATCCAAGTTATAACTATAGTTAATCAAGTTTGATTAAAGAAATCTAACAGTAGGGGCATATCCGTAATTACCTATATTTTTCGGGGTATATATACAATTATGTTTTTTCAGAGGGTAAATATGCAATTATAGAACTTTTGAGGGGTTTATAACCAATTTTCTCATCAAAATTTAATTAATATATTGAACTCCAATTTCATTATAAATTCAAACACTTTTTCTAATCATCTTATTTAAAAAACAAATTATTCTCATTTATACCCTAAAAGAGTTGAAAAAATTGTGATATATATATATATTTATATTATTTGTTATGATGCATGTAAATATAATATTTTATGATAATATATATGTAATTTTTCTAAATAATTTTAACCAAGTACATTAGTGATTATGTTCATATGTCCAACATCACTTTGTTGGTTATAAAAAAATTAATAGAAGTGTCACTTCTAACTTTTTTTATAATTATATTAAAATAGTTAAAAATCATATTTTGATTTTGAAAATAAGAATTTGATCAGAAATTTGACTGTCCTGATTCATACTAAAACTAATTGAATTAAACTATTGTAATCATTAAAATTTTTATCAACACAAAAATATTTTGATAAAATATTTTGATAGCCAAAGACCATTTGGTCTATTGGCATCGGTCCCTTACATAGGGTGTTCGCTCTCGAGTGTCGGGCGTGGCTCCCGAGTTCGATCCCCATCTCACGCGTAAGATGAGGGCACGGTTCGGTGGTGAGTGCGGCTCCCCCACGTGTTCGTCTCTTGGTTCCGGTGTTTGTCGCATTTCTCAAAAAAAAAAAAAAAATATATATATTTTGATAAAATAGAGCAAATCTTGATAAAACCAAGTTCATGTGTGTATAAAATATTTATTTGATTAAATTAGATTAGTTTAATTGTGGATCTTAATAAATTCAATAATGCAATATGTTAAAGTGGAGATTATTAGGTGTCCTATGAAATTAAGTGATTGTTTTTTTTAATTTTACTTCATTCCAAGTTGTGTGTCTTTTCTTGGATATGTTCCGGAGATTTTGTGCATGAGATTCATGGAGTTAGGTAAAAGTCATATAACAATGGTATTTTGATTTCGAGTTCGTTAATATTCAGATATTTAATTATTTTGTCTTTTTTCTTTTAGCATGTGATATTTGCTTTGCATGTCTGGAATCTAAATTGAGCCAACGGGCTTCGTTTCAGCTAAGAAACCTCCTTTACGCATCACTGGTAATGAGTCCTCAATTATGACGTACAAAATTTCCAACTCACATCCTATATCACCGGTGAAACCGCATAACTAGATATTCAATTTCCGTTTGTGCTCAAGCCCATGACAAACATGCTCATCTCATACACCGAAACCTAGGCATGTGATCTCCTTGATTTTTTTTCTACTTTATTTTGGCGATAATCTTTCAATAATTGTGAAATCATTCTCCTTATTTATTTTTGTTGATTAACAATACTAATTTATTCTTTTTCTTGGATTGCTAATCTTGATTTATTTAATGATGCTAATTTTTCTTAGATTATTGATTATAATTTATTCTTTCTTTAGATTGTTAATCTTTTAATTTATTCTCCCATTATAAAGGGTTAAGAAACTCTGACCCCAGTGACTTTGATTTCTTCTCTTCCTCTGTTTTTACATCTCATGAGATTTTATGGTGCAAGTGTATCACTAGATTCACTACACAAAAGTAGGCTTTTGCGGCATATTTTAGCTGTGTTTTCTGTAAACACGATAATATATTTTTTTGCGGCTTTTTATTGACATCAAACTCCGCTAGGTTATTTCACGGGGCTTGGAGGGATTAAAGTGCGAAAATATATTTTACTTGCGCTGTTTTTTTAAAAGGTGCGGTAAATTTTTTTATTTAGCAGCAGTTTTATTGACATAAACTCCGCAATGTTAATTCGCTGGCTTGGAGAAATTAGGGCGTGAAAATATATTTTACTTCGCGGCGTTTTTGTAAATAGGTGATGATAAATTACTTTTATTTAGCGTTGTTTTATTAATAAACACCAAGTAATATATTATTATTTTGATTTTTGAAGGGTTTTATGTAAAAATCTCCGGGGTAAAAAAATAAAATTTATATATATATATTTTTTTGACAAAGTTGACAAGCGATAAAGCAAAAGATACAACGAGTATGAAAATGCACTAGTTATAATGGCTTGGAGAACGAGATGCATTCTTCACACATAACTCCCATAATGGACTCAGAAAATGAATTGTAATCTGAGAGGCTGGAACTTGAGATCTCTCAATTAAAAAGCATGGGTGGGCAAGGCTGGGCAGGTTCGGGCCAGGCTTTATCCATAATTACTAAAATTCAAGCTTGTCCAAGCCCGGCTCGGCCTGAAAAATCTGGGCCTTAACCTTTACCAGAACTCGCCCAAATTTAATGACCTCTACCCAAAGCCCGCCTAAGCCCGACCATATAGGCTTTTTCATCAAATAATATATAAGTTATAAAAAAAAACTTAATAATATTAATATGTGAATATAACCAAATATTATTCTATCAAAACACTTAAAAATTAAAATACCAAATGAAAATATTTATACAATTACAACAACTAAAATTCAAACCATTATTATCAATGACAATCAATAATAAATATATATTATATAAGTATATACAAAACTAATTAATAAATAATTAATGGAAATTCAAACCATTATATATATATATATATATAAGTATATACAAAACTAAATTAATAAATATATTTTATAATTCGGGCCGGGCCGGGTCGAGCTTTTAATAGTGAAAACCAAACCCGACCCATGTTTAAAATGGGCTTCTTTTTTTGTCCAAGGCATGAACATCAGGCCTTATATATTTGTCCAAAACCTCCCTATTTTTTTGGGAGGCCTTCGGGCTTGGGTAGGTAGCCTAGCCCTTGGACAGATCTAGTAATTACCATTGGGCTACCCATAGTTCCTAGGTAAAACATTTTTTTTTGTTTGCGTGGCGTTTTTGCTAAAAGACCCGCTACTTAATAATAAATGTAA
>NC_052481.1:1162085-1197901 GCF_009730915.1 Dioscorea cayenensis subsp. rotundata | reverse complement strand
TAATAATTTATTAAATTAAAAATATATAAAATTCTTTAATTTTATATAAATTTTTAATTAAAATTAAATACAAAATTGAGTATATTTTAAATATAAATTTAATAAAATATAAATAAGTATAAGTTTAATTATATTACAGATTGATTACGTGTAAGTTTTTCAGTTTTCTTTTAATGCGTAAAGGTGGAGAGTGAAGAATGTTGATTTTAGATATAGATGTTTTCTTCTTAAAGAAATGCTGTAAAAGCTATAGCTGTTTACGTATAAGTCGAGTTTGTAACTAAGCAAAACGAAAGCTAGTTTCTTATAAGCTGAATTCACGTTACAATTACTACGGTGGATTGCGGTGTCAACGACAGCGAAGTGAAAGTGGAGTTCTTGTTTGTGTTTGGTTGGATAAATATTAATTAAATTAACAAGCTAAGGAAAGAAAATACCTTGTTCAAAAAATGTAGTTCTTTTATTTATTTACTTTTTCCACCATGAACTTGCAATCCAAACACTTCTACATATCCAATACCTATTATTATTATTATTATGGGAAAAAAAATCTAAAAATGCTATCGCCTGGACCTACCTTTAAAAAAATTGCATACGAACCAAAAACCAAATCTCTTTGACGTTTCCAATTTATTCAAAATTTTTAATTATTTGGAAATTTCATCATAATTATTATTAAAATAAAATAATCAACGCATGTCATTGCTTTTGAATCACAACAATTAGAGATAGAGACGTACGAATATCAACAAGTCCTTACAATTCCACTTAAAAGGCGTTTGGTTAGATGTAATTACATACGTTGGATTTTTCGATTCTGATATACTTTGGAAATCTTTGGATTTGAAAATTGATAATATAAAAATCGGTGTTTGGTTGGATGTAATTGAAAACATTGTATTATAGAATTTGGTGTTTGTTTGGATGTAATTAAAAATATGGTATTACAAAATTATATTTTGTTTTTAAACATAATTATTAATAAACTATTTAATAAAAATTGTTATGATATTAATTACAATGTATTAGTATATTTTATTAAATAATTAGGTCAAATTATTATGATATTAAAAATAACCAAATTATTAAGATAATAATTAACCAATCCTTAAGAAATTTCCGATCGATTACAACTCCTTGAGGATCGACTCATTTCGTCCCTCATTTGCCTCCACCTCCACCTCCACCTCCACTGTCATCTCCATCTCCGCCACCACCATCTCCATCGCTCCCACCACCATCACCTCAGCAGCCACCCCTACCACCTCACGTCATCCTGCATCTGCGCCATGCACCCTTAGCGGTCCACATGCCATGACCATCGTCGTCTCAATCCCCACTACGCAGCGTCCCTTTTTGTACCTCACCGGCTGATAAACTCGTAATTCAAAAGTCGCTTTGTTTGGTACACTAACCGCGATCCACGAATGCCCCTTGTCCTCCTTCGATTACGATCACGAACCTGCTACGCCTCGGTACCTATAGATCGTACGCGCCGTGGTCGGGATCGAAATCGCTTGGGTCCCCATCGGGCGGTGAGATGAAGAGCGGACTTCGCTTTTAACTTAGTGGGGCGGGTTGGTGGATCGGCGGAGCATGATATGAGTGCGAGAGATGGTTGGAGATTAATGGAAGGTGAGAGATTCTCAAATAAAGGATTTGGTTACTCTGGCCAGATTTGGCCGTAAAACCAAATCCTCTATCCGTACAATTAGAAGGTAGTTGAAGTTGCATCAGCAAAAGGGAATTCATTCAAACAAACAATGGATTTTGGCCCTTGATATATTTAGAGTTACATGTAACTCTAAATACATCAAAACAAACACCCTCTTATATTTTCTAAATTTCTTTCTTGATCATATATTATATATATACATAAAAAGAGGACATGTGTACTACGCACGTTCATAGAGTCAAATTTTAAAAATAATAATCATCAATCGTTGAATCTTCATCGAATGAATTGCATTATTTTCCATGTGGAGTTATTGTGTATAAAAATAGTAATACAGTAAAAAGTATTATATATGATATTTATTTTTAATCTAAATCATTCAATCATACAACATAGACATAGAGATGAAGTTCACCCGAATAGTTACTGTTTAAACTACTGTTATTGTGCAAACTTTCTCTTTTTTTCGGGCAGTTTCTCTCTTATATTTTTTAATATACGGAAACGTTTTAAAAACGTCTCAGATGACTTAATCTGATGTATAATACTCAAGTACAAAGAACACCAAGAACTCAAGAACTAGTTTGTAAATCTCAAAACTTCTAGGGGTCTAAATTCAAAACAAACACCAATTTCAAAATATTATAAAATCCAAGGACGTCAACGCCAATAAAAACACAGAGAACCAAAACCATGCATTCAAAACCTCTTCTTCTTCTTCTCTTCGCTCTTCTTTGCAATCAAATCCAAGCTCGCAATGCTTCATCAATGGCGTCAGATCTCCGATCCTGCCTCTCCTCCGCCCAAGTTCACAACCTCTCCTTCTCCTCCTCCTCCTCATCCTTCTCTAATCTCCTCAACATCTCCATCCAGAACCTCCGATTCACCGATCCCTCAATCCCCAAACCCCTCGCCATCATCCTCCCCTCCACTAAATCCCAGATCCAAACCTCCATCCTCTGCTGCCGCCGCACCGGCGTCTCCATCCGCATCCGCAGCGGCGGCCACAGCTACGAAGGCCAATCCTCCACCTCCTCCTCCATCCCTTTCGCCATCATCGACCTAATGAATCTCAAATCCATTCACTTCGACATTTCATCAAACACCTCATGGGTACAAGCCGGTGCCACCATAGGTGAGCTGTACCTCACAATCTCCAATCTCTCCAACCTCTCCCTCGCCATCTCCGCCGGGTCCTGCTCCACGATGGGCGCCGGCGGTCACATCGCCGGCGGAGGGTTCGGGTTCTTATCGAGGAAGTATGGGTTGGCGGCTGATAGCGTGGTGGATGCTTTGTTGATTGATTATGAAGGCAAGGTGTTCGATAAAAGGTCGATGGGGACTGATGTGTTTTGGGCGATCCGTGGCGGTGGTGGTGGGAGTTGGGGCGTGGTGTATGCGTGGAAGCTCAGGGCCGTGCCCGTGCCGAACACCGTCACCCGCTTCACCCTCCAACGCGGCCGAGCTACCGTGCGAGATGCTGCGCTTCTTCTCCATAAATGGCAGGTTAGCAAAAATTAAAAGCTCGTATTGCCTGGATTCAGAATCAGGGTATTTTTTTGGTTCAATATAAAAAAACAAAATTAATTATAATATAAAAAAACAAAATTAAAAAAAATACGTGTCAAATTGTAATAAGGTAAAACCAGATAATACTTTTATGGTTATGCAACTAGACAATATGAACTTACAAAAAAAATATTAGATTTTTGAGTTGTTTTTTAATTTTTTTTAAATTAAAATTTTATTTTATTAATATTTTTAAAAAATAATACTTCCTCCGATAATTTTTTATTTATTTTTATTTTAATATAATAGCTAAAATTAATTGATAATTTAAATTTTAAAAAAATTATAAAAATTATATAAATTTTCCAATATTAAGAATTTAAAATATATTTAAAAAATATATATAATTGAATATAATTTATTGAAAGTTTCAGAAATATATTAAGATAAGTAAAAAAAAACCTCGAAAATAAAACTTGTAAAAAAAGGAGTATTAAATATACTAATTATGATTAATTAAAATTTGTAACATAATTCATGGGTATTTGTTTGGCGATGGGTTTCACACGCCAACCAAAATAAAAAATATATATATTTTTTAAACAAAGAAAAATAGAATAATCTTGGTAAAATCTAATATTAATTTTATTAATTTATATTTTTAATAATAATAATAATGATAATGATAAACATCGATCATTAAATAAAAATGATATTTAATATTAAAAATTTTAATTGATGATAATTATGTTGAAATTTGGTAAATTGAAATAAAAGTCTTTTCTTAAAACAAAATTCAAATAACCATTTTTTAGAAATGGTTCATGACAGTTTTGGTGTAATAAGTAAAATTATTATATGGATAAATTAGAAAACAGAAAATAACAATTTCTTTTTCACCATTTTAGGACTTCTAACTAGTTATATATAACTTTATTTAAGTGTAAATTAAATTTAAATAAATTGCGCTTACTATAAATATATTCATTCAAAAAAACTAAAATTACTCAATTTTTCATAATTCATAATTTAAAAATTGTTTTCAAATTTTTTTTAGATTGAATTGATTTTTTTTTAAAAAGCAAATCAATTTAAAAATTTACGCTTCCTATATTGCATTTGTCATATTTATCAAAATAATAATAATAATAATAATAATTCATATATACACTTACTATATTGCACTTGTCATATTTATCAAAATAATAATAATAATAATAATAATAATAATAATAATAATAATAATAATAATTCATATATACGCTTACTATATTGCACTTGTTATATTTATCAAAATAATAATAACAATAATTCATATATGTTTTTCATTATATTTTACTACTCTTTCCCTAAAAGAAATTATACACAAACAGTAAAAATGCATATATATATATATAAGCATAATAATATTAAAAATTATTATCTTATTAATTTTATATTTAAATATTATATTAATTAATCTCACTTTAAATAGTTAGTTGTTGTGGTCATTATGTAACAGACAATAGCGCCCAATCTCCCAGACGAGTTCTATCTGTCCACATTGATCTCGGGCGACATCAACGGAACCCTAACCACCATTTCCATCTCTTTCTCTGGCTTATTCCTTGGCTCCAAAGGCGCCGCCATTGACATCCTAACCTCACGATTCCCTGAGCTGCAACTCAATGACTTAGATTGCATCGAAGAGACATGGCTCGACTCAGCGGCTCACTATGCTGGCCTTGACTCATCGGCTCATCTCAGTAATCGTTCCCAATCCAAAGATTACTTCAAAGCTAAGTCGGATTATGTCAGGGCACCAATCTCAAAATATGACCTGGAGAAAGTACTGGATAAACTCGCTGGTGTCTCACCAGCATATCTTATTCTCGACCCGTATGGTGGGGCCATGAGTAGGATAAGCGAAAGTGATCTCCCTTTCCCACATAGGGCTGGGATTTTATTTAGTATCCAATATCTGATTAGTTGGACGGCTGAGGATGAAATGAGTGGAATTGGGGAAAAATACATTCAGGATTTGAGGGGTTTCTATGAGTTTATGGCTCCATTTGTGTCTAAAAATCCTAGAGAGGCTTATGTGAATTATTTGGACTTAGATTTAGGGTTAAATGTGGGGAGCGTGGAGGATGATAGGGTTTGGGGGGAGAGATATTTTTTGAGGAATTTTGATAGATTGGTCAAAGCCAAAACCCTAATTGACCCTCATAATGTGTTTAGTAATCAGCAAAGTATTCCTCCTTTATCTTTTTAGAGTTTGGTTATGTCATTTTTTTATATAGATTTTTAGTGTCAAATAAAATAGGAATAAATGAATATTGTGTAACTTATATAAATAAATATAATTGTTATGGAGTTATATATTTATTTTATAAGAAATTGCCAAAAACACCCTCTAAGTTTGCATTATTGCCAAAAACACCCCGTTAGTTTTGCACTCCCCAAAAACCCCTTCCTTTTTATTTCCATGCTTTTCAACCCCCCAAAGCATGTAACGGATGTCAGCGGTGTTATTTTAAAATTTTATGGACAAAAATGCCCTTGCATGGGGAGTCGTGGCTATGACCATTTCGTGATATGAGAGGAAGTGGGGGTTTTTCCGTGAGGGTAACCCCAAGAGGAATTTCTTTGAGCCTTGTAGTTATTTTTTTTCTCAACTAGAGTCTTGATTAAACCATTTCAGTAGCTCTCAGAAGTTGTCACTACTGGTAGCGACCCTCTGTAATTCTGAGCTTTTTCCCTTTCCACCATCATCTCGAAAGGAGAAGTCCCCAGCATAGTAGTTGGCATTTCATCGGTTTGCAAACTAAGGTATTGAGTATGGTTTTATGTTAAGCTGATACATTACTGAAAGAAAAGATTTTTTTCGGTTTTTGTTTTGTGCTCCTGTTTTTATTGGAAGATATTGAAGTCTGCGGTGGGATTTCTCTGTTTGGGGGTTTTTGTTAGTTCTTTGGGAGATTTCTCGGCTAGGGTTTTTGTGTTGTTTTTAGCTTTTCAGTGCATATACTCTTTCTCAGAATAGTTCTTTCGATTGTTATGATTTGTGTAATATTTTATAATGTCTAATTCCCCTTTCATTTGATATGGTTTCGAGTTTTAAAAAAATGAGGGTTTACGTTTAACAAATGAGATATTCTGAGTTTAAATGTTTGTTGTCTCGTTTAAAGTATTGTTGTCTACATTTAATAAACTAGTTCTCTGTTTAACAAATGATATCTCCGTTTAACAAGCCCGAGATATTCTGGTTTAAAAATCTTATATTTACAGCAATGTGTTGTTATTGTCGCGAGCTTTTTGACTATGGCGGTCGACCTAGTTAATGGGCGATGCTATTTGTGCCAGGTAGTGGAGACCTTAGGTGAGCCGAAAGATAACATGACCCCTCGACACTGGGAGATCATCAGAAGGACTCAGTTTGCGGCGTTATTTCGAGCTTGAAGCTATCTACCAAGAGAGGGCCCTTCTTGATTCTCTATTGCAAAGGTACGATGGCGCATCGATAAATTCGAGGATCGGGGAAAGCTTCTTTGAGTTTCGAGGGCCTCGAGATGTGGCCCTCGTTCTTGGTCTGCGTTGTGATGGCGGCAGCGATTGTGTTTAAGAAAGAATAAAAATCCGATCGAGTTGAAGGTAGATATTTATCAAAAAAACCTATGAGAGCACGAGAGACTCCGTCGAGGCGCTCTTGTCCGACTTGTTCGACGAGAGGGGGAAGAAGAAAAATTTTTGTCAAACTCATGATGGTGTACCCTCGTGGAGTGCGATCCTCTTCCCAAATACATCATGCTCGGTTCGAGCTGGATGCGTTGATTATGTCGATGATCTACAGCCATGGGGGCGATCTGGCGTAGGGCTGGGCGGCGCTGAAGTGGGTCGATGGAGGACATTCCATGGCGGTAGCTCGGTCTGCGAGATAGATCTTGTCGGGAAGAAGACCAACACGGGGATATATTAAGGGGTGCTCGGTCGCGCTTAGCAGTATGGTTTTCTGGTGGCCGGAGCGGGAAAGAAAGTCCGATTCGCGAGGTCCCAAGGATCTTTGTGCTACGGTGAAAGTAGTTCTGGGAAGCAGCGGCGGTGAAAACCAACTTGTCATCGCTCGAAGGAAAAGAGGTAATAAATCATGGACTATGTTTAACATAAGTCTTTGATGTTTAAACATTGTGCTTTCCGTTTAAATAAATTCGATAATGTTTAATATATAAAAACTATGTTTAACTTTAGTTGTTATAGTTTAAACTGAATGATTCATTGAAATTGTTTGGTTTACATATGTTAGTTTCTGAGTTGTTTCCGCGAGTCTTTGAAGAAGAAATATATGTTGGGGGCCAATGACGTGGAGGGATGCTATTGCTCGGGAACCACTTGCAGAAAGCGAGATGAGAGGGCGGACCCTCATCGTGCTTGGCCTCGACCCCGTTCTCGTACTTCGAGCCCACCGCAGCGCACGCATTCCTCGGCAGCGAGAGCCCTCCCCACCACGCCCGGTTATAGCAGCCCCCTACCCACGAGCAACGCGGTTCCCCGATTGTGGCGGCCCACGACCATGGCGCCCCTCCGGCAGTGGCGGCCCGGCGACATTAGGCGAAGATGTCGGCTGCAACTCTTATGCGGGCGTGCGGATATTGATGGCCGAGGTTTCCTCGGCATGTCGCTCGTGTTGAGGCTCTGGAAGGGACGTTCGCGATCGATTGCACCGTCCCTCCAAACAAGCCCGAAACACCGGGACGAGCAGGCGCGAGGGATTTGGCGGCGGCGACATCGTCGGGGTGGCCGTTCCAAGACGGCCACATTCGAAGAGACTTGCGAAAAGAGGAGAACAATCGCCTCTGTCTCCACCGCAGGTGACAGATGAAACAATAGCAAAACCATCGGTGCGGATCTTTATTCTTGAGTGCGTCGCCGTTGATGACATGGCCGTGACGGTGGAGGACATCGTAGATGATGTGGCCGTCGTGAGAGTGCGAAAAGATCGTTAACTCTCTTGTTAGCGAAATCACGACCCGGTCGGAACCGGCTCCGAGATGCGGCGTCAAGGCGGACACAATCCACGAAGAACAAGAACAAGCTAAGGATTTGTCTCCGATGATCTTTGTTGCCGTGGCACGGTGAGAAGATAGTTGATTCGGTAGGTGGCCGTGGCCCTGGTATGCTACGCATCAAAGCGAGGACACGATCCCACAACAACAAAAACCATGTAAGGATGTGTCGCGGTTGATGTTGTCGCCGTCGTCCCGCGTCGAAGCGGACACAATCCCGAGCAAGAACAACCACGTAAGGATGTGTCCGCGGTTGATGTTGTCGTAGTCGTCCCAGCGTCGAAGGAAGATCGCGGTGGTTCTGAGCACCTTCGAGGCGCATCGATGAGTGCTCCATGAAGACCCCGAGCCGATCGACGCAGAGATGATCGAGGCGATCAACAATTGGACAAGGCGGCTCGGCAAGTCTTCGTTTCGAAGAAGAAAAAATGGGTTGGTCAATCTCGGCTTAACAAGTATGAGCAGGAGTTGATGAGGATCTTCCTTAATTGCAGTATGGATAGGTAAGTTTAAAGTTTTTTTATGATAGTGTTTAACATTTGTTTATAGTGTTTAACTTTCTATTGATATTGTTTAAATGTTTATATGTTATCGTTTAAGTTTTCTAGTTAACGTTTAATTATTTATAATATCATTTGAACATTGCTAATATCATTTAACTATTTAGAATATGGGCTAATTATATCTGTTATCGTTTAATCTCAGCACTGTCGTGTGGAAGAATAGTATTTGTCGACTTCACGAGCCAGATTTATACACTACGCTTGAGGGGAAGGAGATGATCACGAGATGATGTGATGGGCAGCTTTTGTATGCATAATACAAAAAGTCCTGAGCAAAGTGCCATATCCCTACAGACGCGCCTCCATCATAAGACCGTTGGCGGCTGTTTATGTCAAAAGCACGACGGCGCACATGAGAGCAACTATGGCTATGATCGGAGATCGTTTGTGCGCGGCTTGCATGAAGTTCAAATTGTCGTCCTCCCGATCATAATGAATGGCCACTTCCATGTCGTAGTCCTTGACAATGACAAACAAGAATACAGGCGTTATTCTTCATGCGCGGGGTGCGAAAAAGGCGGCGTCGAACATGGTAAGTTCTTTAATTATTCGGTCGATAGTGTTTGTTATTTAATTCGGTATGTTAATCTCAACTTGCATATCTCGGCAGTGAATCTATTCGACACGGTGTCGATATGGATTCGGCGAGTCGGCGACCGCAAAGTACCCACTCATATGCGACACGGAAACCTCGCGGCAAAAACAAGGAAGCGTCGATTGCGCGTCTATGTCATGTGGTTTTATCGAGCAATTACTTTGGGGTGAGAAGCTACGGCTACCGCGAGACGAGCGTCCCTTACCACGAGATTAAAGTATGTTACCCGCATACTTAGGAGGGAGGGCGGCCCGGCGTCCATGAGAAAGGGGGTGCGTCAAAGCGGGTTAAATTTTTGTTTTCTCGAGAAGAGGACTTGTATTCAATTCATTGTTTTTCATTTTTCATTGAACATGACTTGTACATGTCGATGTAAATTTTGTTTGATTTTTCAATTGTAAAGCATGTTAAATTCCATTCGGTTTCATTTCAATTTATGCAGATGTGATTGTTTACATTTCGGTTTACTTATTTAACTTTACCATATATCGTTTAAATATCGGTTTGAAGCGAGTTAAAAATTACGAGGTTCTACATTTAACGTAACAATGTCTCTGTTTAAATAACTGATAACATCTGTGAAAGAATAAGAGTTTAAATATATGAAAAAAATTGGCGATCGATTCAAATTGTTTCTCTTTAGAAAGTCGAGCTTATTCTGATGCCTAGTCGGTGACAGTTTCATTTACAAGATCTACGATTTTGACCCGGGATCCATGGAGTGTGATTGTTTACATTTCATTTTAATTATTTAACTTTACCATATATTGTTTAAATATCAGTTTGAAACATTTAAAATTACAGGTTCCCTGTTTAACAGAACACTGTCTCTGTTTAAAAAACGGATAACATTGTGAAGAATAAGAGTTTAAATATGAAAAAAATTGGAAGTCGATTCAAATTGTTTCTCTTTAGAAGTCGACTTATTTACAATGCCTAGTTAGTGACAGTTTCATTACAAGATCTCACGATTGTGACCGGATCCATGGCGTGCAGATGCTGATGTAACTCGCGGACATCAAAACTCTTGCGACTCGATCCTCTTTCTTCTAGGGGCGCCCAGTCGCCTTCCTCGCAGTCGACGATGCAAGCGAAGTTCACGATTTTCCGTCTGAAGGCCTCGCATCGTCGGGTATGGGGAATATAGCTTCCTTATCGCCCTGGGTTTGTAATTGTCGACGGTGAAGTAGCCGCTAATAAATCGATGAGCGTTGGTGTTCTGCTCGCATTATTGCGGTAGCAAGCGTGTTTGCAAGGGATACCATAAACTTGCCACATTCGGCATGAACAAGTTCGATGGCAAGATTCAGCGAGATTCTTTGCACTGAGTCGATCACTCGTAACAATCATCCAGACTGACGACCAACACGAAGATTTTGGCTATCCTCGACAATTATCTCTACCTTCGAATGTATGTACTGCGGGCATAAGTAGGGTCTCCCATTTGTTCGCTTGCTCACGCCCGATTACATAACATGCGCATCAACTTGTACCCTACAAATAACGTTAAACAAAGATAGTGATGGTTAAATAATTGCGTGAACCTTTTTAAACATTATTGCAAAAGGTTAAAGCGATAAGATCAATATCTAATGTCGGAGAAGTCTAATTAAACAAAAGATAAAAAAACATTTTTAAAAGGGTAACACGAAATGTTAAGTGTAAATCAAAAATTCGCGAGACCTTATGGAGTCGACCATTTTAAGTCCACGGTAAATGGCGAGCTTCTTTGATCCAAGCATTGAGCGACTCCGCGACATTTGAATACATCTCACCCCAACGATCACCTCACGAGCGAGATAATTCGACCAATGTGCCATATCCGATTTATTAATCAACCGGTGATGAGCTTCGGGTGATGTGGCTGCGAGTTCATTCAGCGGTATCATCGAAATCTTTTAGCCGTGGATGCCACGCAATGCGGAAGCATATCGACCCGAGCACTCATCCTTCAATGTCTTCCCAAGTCTGACATTGGCTTTCATAAAATTGGCCTCCAAATGTCGAAGGCGGTATGCGTGTGGCGAAGAAGGGAAGACTCTCGCAATTGCGTTTACTGAGGCCCTTCGACTGCATCGACACGAAGGTAATTATTTCATTATAATCTCCTTCGTCGTATAAAGCATCGCCTAACTTAGATATGAACCAAGTCCAATTGGCGTCGGTCTCGTTGTCGACTATACCGAAGGCGACGTGGAAAAACCATTGTTTTTCATCTTTCTGTGGCACCCGATGAGTGTACCCCGATATTTCTAAGGAGGTGGGTACCATCGAGAAACAAAGACGCGATCCGCGAAGCCCTCTTGAATCCCACAATACACTGTACTGAAAGAAAAGAGCATGCGTCCCAAAAAGCGATCTCCGTCCCTTTCCACGATCGCAACACTGCCGGGATTTGTCTCAGCCACCTTATTCACATACCAAAGCAAACAGTTGTAGCTGGAGATGTCACTGCTGTCGAGGACCACCCGGGCATGCTCTTTTCCCAACCAAGCCTGCTTGTATGGTATGTGGACACCATGTTCCCGCAACATGTCCTTCTCGAATGTCGATGGGCTTGTACTAAGGTCCGTCCTCGAGCTTCGAATCACTCGTGCGCTTACCCATTTTTGGGACGCTTTTCGGATGTGAGCCAGACCTATGCCACCACCGCAAGTGTGTGACGGGTTGATTGTCTTGATTCGAAAGTATTTTTATTATACTCTTTTTGAAGCATGAAGGCGCTAACGACAACCATCGGGCGCGATTCCACGGTCACCCGATGTTTCTCGTTCTTTATGAATTTGAAGTCAAAATTCCGTTTGATTGCATGATTTCGAAGTACGTCCCTGAAATGTTCCACACAGTCAAAACGTTGTCCAATATCCAACGATAGCACTTCAAAATGGTGTCGGCGAGGATGGAAGACATCCCACACCGTCCGAGGTCGCCATGGGATTGAGCGGGAGCACTCGCGAGAATCAATTCCCCGCCAACACTTTAGTCGAATGAAAAGATCAATATATTAAGTCGAGAATATAATATTTAAGGGATAATGCCAATATTTAAACGTTAAATTAAATACTTAAACTGTTACCAATTAGCGTAAAGCGACTAGTACAGATATGTTAGCGATGTCGACATATTTAAACAATAATGAACCCATACTATGGATCGAATAAAAGAGAATGAACTTACAACGAGTAGAACTCATTTTTCATTAGGATTCCGCAATGGCGCTATACTGTCATGCTCGACAACAAGATCAACTACACCGCATTTGAAGATGAAGTGCACGTGACACGTCATTTGGAAGTCAACATCGCTTTTTCTATTAGACAAACCGCTTTTATATCCATACTGGTGTGATAAACTTCACCTCGACAAGGGAAAAACTTCGAGACCCCATCGCTCACGTATCTCAGCTAACACCAACTCCCAGAAGTCGCGAGCCGTGAACATCGACGACTCTTCCTCCACGTTGAATCTAGCAATACCGCAAAAATTCTCCATAATATACCGGCCGAAAACCAAATCGTACGAACCAAATGAAATGAAGAACAAAAAGAAGACGAAGAAGAAGAAAAAGAAGATGTAAACAACAAACAGCAGTCAGATAGGCAAACAAAAAAGTGCACAGTTGTATGTATGAAGGGTAGACTAGACGTGATGTGATGTGATTGGGCGGTATTTTTCCTTCCATCCCAAGGGCAAAAAGGGAAATATATGTCAATGTCACGAGTAAGACATATTGTCATCGCTCGAATGAAAGTTCTCACCTCAACATGAGTCTCTGTTTAAACGTCAAGCTTTTTATGTTTAAACAGATACATATAGTGTTTAAAATAACGGTTTACTTTTTAACTAAAGTCTATATAATGTAAATAATATGTAAACCGTTTAAACATCTTTATGTATGTGATTAAACACCGTTGTCATTGTTTAAAGAGTAAATCGATTATTGTATAACTGTTTGTATTGTTTACAATGCCGTTCTTTGTATGTCTCTGTTTAAATTTGAAAATACAAATCTCTGATAACATTCTTATTCAATATTAACTTATTTTGTCCTGTTTAAATTTCATTTTACAGTTTAACATTTTCTTATGAAGTATCAACGTAATTACAATGAAATGTACTTAAAATACGAATCTCTGATAAAAATACATTTAATATAATACAATACAACATTCATTTTATTATTAAATATCAGCGTAATTACAGATGACCATCACTTAAAAATACAAATCTCGATAAAAAAATAGAATGTAAGACAATACAAAAATTCTCCTGCTTAAGCTTCAAACTCTCGTTTAACGCATCGACGTAACCATCACTGGACGATCATTGCTTTTATAGATCAAGTACTTTCGGTGAATCACGGTTGTCCACAACACTCATCGCGCAGAAGACCATATTTTTATTGATCGAGTTCTTTTTAAAGGATATGTGATGAACCTTCTTCCGGTAATCATCACGAATCAACTTAGTAGTGAAACTTTCTTTTCTTGACCCAGTGAAACGCACTTCGCCATTACTTACCCGTAGAGTGAGAGCAAGAAGGCGAGCATTTCGACTTGGGCAAGAAAAGAAAGTTTTCACCCTACAGTATGTTAGGGATGACAAGAGGAAAAAATCATGACACATCCCGTAAAAAGTCTATGATCTAAAAATGTGGTTTGAATGGCAATGAATGTCATGAACACCTGAATGTTCGACTCGACAGGATGACCATCACATAAGAAGAAGAGGAAGAGGAAGAGGAAGAGGAGTGGTTGCTCCAGTAGAGTATGTTCAACGAAATGGTTCTTCATTCCCATTTATCTCTAGGAAACCCAACGACTGCTGCCGCTTGACTTCCGATTTTTATGTGCGACTGAGCGATGGAAACGCTTGGGTAACCAAGCGTACATTAATACGCTGGAGACCGACCGCCACCATCGCGTTGTATATTTTAAGCGGATAAAAATACAGTTTAAACGATAAAAGAAAACATTTAAACATAGAAGCCAATATTTAACCAATAACAGATATATGTAAATCTAAAGTTCAATATTTAAACAATACTAACAAGTATATACACAATGCCTACTCGGCAATGATTCATTACGACGATCTGCGATTGTGACCGAGCGTGGTAATGGCTATAACACAACTTGCGGACCGGAAGGGGTGGCAATGGCGGCAAGACAAAAAAACTCTCCATAATTTAATCGAAGAGCTAAAATTGAGTACAACAAATGAGAAGAAGAAAAAGAAGAACAAGAATAAGAACAAGAACAAGAAGAACAAGATATGAGCACCCTAAACTTTGTTTTGAGAAAAAAAGCAAGCGGGGAGGCGTTGGAAAAAAATATGTATAAAGTTCGGACATGATGTGATTGGGGCGCCATTTTTTTCTCCTCCTTTTGCAAGCGGCAAAAAGAAATTTCATATCATGGGACACACTTCAACTTACTACCGTGGGGGTTAAAGGAATGTAAAATATAACTGTAGTCCTGGGGTGTGCAAAAGTTGGAGGGGATTTTTGGGAAGTTTTGAAAATTACGAGGGGTGAACAGTAATTTTCCCTTTATTTTATTGGTGTATATGTGCCAAAAGTCCAGTTTTTAAAAAATATCAAATAAATAATAAATCCAATTTTTGTAGATGGGCCGGCCCATGAAACTTTTCTGTTTTTGGGCCATAAACTGAGAGTGCGCCCACATCTGTTGGATGAGGCTTAAGAATGATATATATATATATGTACACACAGACGCACACACGAATTATATATCTATTAACTCCTAATATATATATATATATATATATATATATATATATATATATATATATATATATATATTGAAAAAATAATAAAGAAACAACTTTGAGTTTTTATAATAAATCACAAAAACGATAATTATCTCTTGATCTATTATTGGCACTGATTATCTGCATAGTGTATTTATGTCCTTACTAAAATAGTTTGCCACATCTGTCAAAAATAATAAAACAAGCAAAGTAATTGTATGTCTCTAACGTAGTTTGTTCACATTTGTTAAAAAAATAAATCATAAAAGTAAAAAATGATGTGTTGTAATGTGTGATCAATGTTGGCTTAATAAAATTTTTTTTGGATCAATAATAAATGAAAGTCTCTCATTACTTAATTATTTGTAAAACATTATTTAACTAAATGGCCAATGAGAATATTCACAGGAATTCAACCATGCATCTTAATTTAAAAAAAATGACATTTTATGCAAAAGCAAGTTACCAAAATTTATAGGTTGAATGAAAATCATGATCATAATTACTTTCTTTGTAATGTTGTCACATATTACATTAATTATATTTTTTAAAAAAATATTCATTGATGATAGTAAATGGCGAATAGTTGTCATACCTAATAACATCTTTTTGATCATGGGTCTTTTGTATATAATGTTCGTGTTCTCCAGAGGAGATAAATTCGATACTTAATCTCACATAAAATAATCTCTTTTTGATCAATTGATATTGGGTCTTTTGTATATAATGTTCGTGTTCTCCAGAAGAGATAGATTCGATACTTAATCTCATACAGAGTAACCTCTTTTTGATTAATTGATATTGGGTCTTTTGTATATAATGTTCGTGTTCTTCAGAAGAGATAGATTCGATACTTAATCTCACATAGGGTGAATGTATGGATGTATTGAGAAATTAACTCTGCGCTTATGCACGCTTTTGACACAAAATTTATCTATATTATGTAAAAAAAAATTGATTTATCCAAAAACTATGTAGAGTAGGTGAAATCAACAATGTTTAATTTTTTAGCTTATTTAAATAGAAACCAATCACTCCACTCACACATTATTTATATCCCAACCATTTATATCTTAATTATCAATCGGCTTAAATGGGATAAACATGGTGGTCTTTTCCTTTCCTTTACTTCCCTTTTGCTTATATATTCTTCAGTACAAGACAATGATAAAAGTGACACATCATTCAATCATTAAATGGCTAAATTATTTTTTCCCCTTTGCAAAGGTTTTGATATTTGTTTAAATTAATAAAATTATAAAATTACCTATCAGTTCAGTCCTTTTGTTTTTTTTTTTAATTATTTTTCAGCCTCATTATTTATTTATTTATTTTAAAATTTTGATTATTTTAGTAAATTTCAATAATACAAAAAAAATGCCATAACATCACCAGTACTAGAGCTCACGTAGCCAATGGGGTGCTAGTCAGAAAAATTAAGAACAATTTATTAATTTTATATGAATTTAGATTTAAAAATAAATGATTTAAATAACATTAGAAAAAAATCGGAGGGATCTCTTATCTGTTTTCTCTTGATACATTGAAAATCATAAATAACTCATGAAATAAAAAAAATCTCAAAATATACCAAAATAATAAAATAATTCTAAACTTATAATTTAAGATTTTGAATTAAAAAGAAAGCACATTTTTACTCCCTTGCCATTGTACGTGTCATGTGCATACCAAAATTTATGCTACCTAAGTTGACAAATTATTATTATTATTATTTTAATTTTTAATATTTTTAATATTATATATATATATTTTTTAAAACCGCTTAACAAATAGCAACTACATTCATGGTGATATAATCATATAGCTGCCATCCACATACATTCTTCTTCTTTTTTTTTTTAATCTGTAAATTTCTACAAAAACACCAAATTTCTATTTCCAGAAAAAAACAAAAATTATTATTATTTTTAAAAACCAAATTTCCAACATTTCCCAAATATTTATTTCATAATTATCAAGACGTGAAAGAACAAGCAACCCAATTCACGCAAGCTTATATATATATATATATATCAAACATAAAAAAATAATAATAATAATTATAATTATAAAAACCCTAACAATGAAAACCCTTCTTCTTCTCCATCTCCACCCACTCACCACCACCGCCATGATAACACCACCACCACCACCTTCGCCTTCTTCTCCGCCACCAACCTTCTCATCGGAAAACGAGTGGGGCCCATACACAACCACAAGAGACTTCGATGCAAAAGCCGCCATCATCCTCATAACCCTCATCGCCGCCGTCATCACCGCCCTTTTCTTCTTCCAAGCTTTCCTTCGTTTCCTCCTCCGCCGCCTTCGCCATCAAATTAAACCAATCAAATCTCTCCCCGTTGATCCCCCACCTGCTCTCCTCTTCTCTCCTTCCACCAAGATGGCCGGCGCTAGCTCCGATTGCGCCATTTGCCTCTCCGACTTCGCCGCCGGCGATCGCGTCCGTGTTCTCCCTTCTTGCGGCCATGGCTTCCACGTTAAGTGCATTGATGCTTGGCTCGCTTCCAAGCCTTCCTGCCCTACTTGCCGCGCCGCTTTCGGCGGTGGCTCCAGTGCCGGCGCCGGCGCCGGCCAGCCGGAGCCGTGAGGAGGGTTTAGGGTTTGGATGGGCGTTGATGCTTCTCGAGACGAGGGTTTTCTTTTTCTTTTTCTTTTTATTTTTATTTATTTTTTTAATTTCTTTTTAGATACACCCCTGTAAAATATCTTATTTATTTGTTGTGATTTTTATGTACGAGTTTTTACTTACGTCTAAATTATTTATGTATTTTCATTCGAGTCCCTGGTTTTTGGCTTTATGTGAGCAGTGTGTGTGGGAGGTATAGTTTGTAGATAGGACCCTGTAAAATATCTTTTTTATATCTGTTGTGATTTTTATGTATGTATGAATTTTCACTTACTTCCAAACTATTTATATTGGGTCCTTGGTTTTGGCTTTCTGTGAGCATTCGTCATTGTGGTTTTTTTTTATTATTATTTTTTATTTTGGGAAATGCTTGCATTTGGATGGTTTTGATGATATTTGTGCTTGAGTCCAAAAATTTGTTGTATTTTGATTGATTGGTTTAGTGTTACAGATTACGACTTCCAGTTTGATCTAGGCTGTTTTTGACTTCTTATTCATTAATAAATTTACTTATAGAGAGGGTTTTTTTAATTATATTTATAAATTTTTATTTATATTGTGAATTTATGTTTTTTTCTATTTATGCTTAGAAGTAATTTTTTTTTTTGAAAAAATGAAAGAAGTATGTAAACGTGGGAAGTGATATCATTTTTCGTACTTCTGGTGTTCATTTGTTAAAAAGCGAGAATAAAATCGAAAAATTTATTAGTTTTTATATATTAATTCACTTTCCACCATTTAGTAGAAAAAAATGGTGAAATAAGTTTAATTCAAAATCCACTTTAAAATGAATAAATATCAAAAATAGAAATAAGTCATACATCCTTTTTATTTTTCCTCATTTTAATCCAAATAAACAGCCTTGGTTGCTTCTACTTTCGCTGGACCTACCCCACGTTTTTTTTCCTTTTTTCATATTTTTGGATTGTGTTATGTTTTTAACCTTTGTCCTTCTTTTGTAGTTTTAATGAATTGTGAATTCTTTCACCTTGAAAAAAATTATTATTTATCAAGTTTTTTTATTATATATGTAGCTGCATGTATACGGGTATACATAAGCTCATTTATTATAAATTGTTTTATAGTATTTAGTTTTAAATTATCAACTTGTTAATAAATCGAAGCTCAGCAGATCCGACCCGTTAAGCTCAACATTGGAATATTGGATCCAAACTTCGGATCCGATTCACTTTGACCCGTCCCGAACTCAACCCGTTAGCGGCTTTGCTTCTCCTGCACGCTAACTCCACCCCTCTCCTCTCTCTCTCTCTCTCTCTCTCTCTCTCATGAGAACTCTCATGCTCGAGCCTCGATAGACGGCTCTTCCAGAGAATCGCAAGCGGAGCAATGGAATCAGTGAAGGAGGAGAAGGTGGAGGAGGTGCTCTACGAGATCCGTCATCATGCGAGGAGATCCGTGACCCCCGATTCATCCCAGGATTCGGTCTTTAATTCTTCAACTCGTTCAGTCGTTCTCTACTAGATTTTGTTTTTTTTTTGGAAGAATTTTAGTTTAGATTTTGCTTTTTTCTCCAAATCTAGGTTAGCGTGGTGTCGACGGGCGGTTTTCGATCCTATCTCTCACTTCAAGGTATCAGTAATGTAGTTTTGTCCTTCCTATTTGTCTTGTTTAGCAAATCATATGTTTTTCTATTTCTTGGAATTTGGTTATTGTTTGTGTAAATCATGCTAATTGCTTTTTTCTTGAAATTTTGATGCCTATGTTGCTAGATGTGGAGTTAATCTTGTTTTTAGGGCAAAACACTGTACTATTGAATCATTGTTATAATTCCGTGTTATATTCCCTGTGTGTGGAACTTCATTTTTCTTGTTTTGTATAATGAAAGTGGAATTGCTGATTCCTCATTGCCTGATGAAGGTTTAAAACAATTCAGAAAGAAGTTGGGTGGTTATAAGAAACCAAGGACATTGAAGAGAAGGTTCTCTCTTTTTGTGTCGCCCGGTGGTGAGCATGTTGCTGTAGCAGTTGGAAATCAGATCATTATATTGCAGAAGGATGATGACTATATGGAACCATGTGGCATCTTTGTTAGTAAGTATATTATCAATTATAAACAGAGAAACTGGTCTTGCAATCATGAAGTAGTTTGGTTAGTCCACTAGCATAGTTAAAACATGAATTTTAGTTAAATTACATGCCAGTGTATATTTCTGTTTTATGTAGTTGTTTCCGGAGAGACATTGGTGCTTGGTTTCTGTTTAGTCCAATAACGTAAACCTTTGCATTCTTTTTTTCGTTGTAAAAGCAATCATAAATTTTATTGCCAGAGACAATAAATTTAAATGCATAAAACCTATGTCCTAGAATATGAAATATTTTGTTGTCATATATTTAATGTGTTGTTGACTTTTTTATTTGATGCATTCTATATTTATGAAAATGCATGCCTGGGCAATGTATTAGGTACATGCTAATAAACTCGATCTCAGTAACACTGGTTTAATTTCAGGTAATGACCTGCAAACTACTTTCATTAATGGCTCTTGGTTGGAGCCATGTGGTATTCTTGGAGTCACTGATGAAGCTAGTAACCTTTACTTCATCAAGTCAAATGGGGATGAGATATCAAAGAGTTGTAGGAGTCAGTTGAAACTGAAATCACCTATCAAGGGCCTGATATTTCCCAGTAATATCAAATTAGAAAAATCTCCATTGTAAGTAACTTAATTTTTTTCTGGGAACCATCCAGAAAATCTTGCTTTGAAAATTGAAATAGTGGAACTTGTCTCTGATGGTTAATCTTCAAAAAGTGTATCTAATGGATCCAGTGCTCCACATAGGATTGGCTTCATTTTCACAGAAGACGGCTTGTTTTGTCATGTTGATGTTACTCAGCAGCCAAGTGCGCGCAACTATCCTGTTTCCGCTTCAAGCAATCAGTTAACGAAGAAGCAACTTCCACATAATGTGTCATGCCTGGATTTCCATCCAGATCTCTCTTTGGTGGCCCTTGTTGGTGCTTCAAGTGTTTCAGTGAATTCCAATGATTCTGCTGGTACTGTCATATATGTGTTGTACTTAATTCATTGTTTGTATTTGTTTCTTCTTGTGCTTTCTGTGCCATGTTGGAGATTGTAAAGATCTAATATTCACTCCTTATCTATTGCCCATGGCCAACATTCAGATATCTATTTCTTATTTTTATTCAGTGTTTTTATTTATTTATTTATTTATTTATTTTAAATTAAGTAACTTTTATTTTTCCTTTTCAGGGTCATATTCGCTCTATCTGATGCTCATAACCGCGAATTTTGAGGCAGAACTGATGTTCTGTAGCCCTCATTTTGAAGGCTTATTTTCTCCTTCGGAAGATCATATATATCCTATCGCATCTCCGAAAGTGACAATATCAATGAAGGGAAAATATGTCGCTACGCTGTCTTTGTCTGGATGTGTTGATATATTTGACATGGATATTGACCAATATTCTCTTTCACTTCATTTGTCTGGGGGGCAGTATCCGGACATGTCCAACAACTTGCTACTTGAACAAAAGAAATACCTAACTGATGTTATCAATCTCAGTTGGTGGAATGATCATTTTCTCATTCTTGTGAAGAAGAATGGCAGAATAACTATGTATGATGTTTCTGCTGGCAGAGGAGTTTCAGAAAATGATCTAGACGTTTCTATGCCTCTCACTGAGAGAGTCAAGAGTTATGAAGGATATGTTTTTCTGTTGGATGCTACATCATCAGGGAGGAAAATCTGTAACATGGATACACCGGATGATCTGAATGTCAATTCGGAGAATGACAACCAACTAGATACTGGTAAATGGTCCTGGAGTTTGATGTCATTTTTGAGTAGATCTGTCCCAGAGATGTTTATGATATTTATCAGTAATAAAAATTACATAGCTGCTTTGGAATTTGCTAGTCGTCACGGACTTGACAAAGATGAAGTTTTTAAAGCACAATGGTTAGATTCTGATCATGGAACTAAGGCAATAAGTATGTTCCTATCAAAAATTAAGGACCAGGCTTTTGTGCTCTCAGAATGTGCAAGTAAAGTTGGGTCAACTGAAGAAATTACGAAGGCTTTACTTTCTTATGGTCTTCACATCACTGACCAATATAAGTTTTTAGACACAACTGATAATGAATGCAATCTTATTTGGGATTTCCGCCTGATTCGGCTCAAGTTGTTGCAATATAGGGACAGTTTGGAGACCTTTGTGGGTATAAATATGGGAAGGTAATCTTTCTAAACTTGTCGATGTTGCTAGCATGATGAATAACCAAGGCCCATGTATTATTCAAACAATGTTAGTATTTGCCTTGAAGTATTTGATGCCAAGATCTCCTTAAAGTAATCAAATATCTAGCTTTCTTCACTTGTCTTGCTTGTTCATTCTTTTGCAATTGATAAAAATGTCACTTTTGTTTTATGATGCTTCTTTTTGTTGCTCTTATCGTTCCTTTTAAACTTGTTGTATAATGTTTCTTTGTATGAGTTTTTTTTAGGTGTTGTCATAAGTTTTAATATCTGTTTGTGGAGTCACCTCATTTTATTATTATTATGATTAGTTTCGTATATCAGAAAAAGAATGGCATAAGTTACCTAATTCTAAGCTGTCTGAACTTGTATTAATTGTAACTTAAATGAAGGAGTTCTTAAATTTCTGACATCTAGGCCAATTATTTCTTGGCAGGTTTTTAGCGCAAGAATATGTCAAGTTCCGTGCTTTGCCTCTTACAGAATCTGCTATATCTCTTGCTGAAAGTGGCAAAATTGGGGCCCTTAATTTGCTTTTCAAGCGGCACCCATACTCGCTGTCCTCTAGGATTCTTGATATTTTGTCAGCTATCCCTGAGACAGTCCCTGTTCAAACTTATGGTCAGCTCCTACCAGGGAGATCCCCTCCGAACACCTTTGCTCTACGGGAAGATGATTGGTTGGAATGCCAGAAGATGGTAGAATACATGAATCAAATGACTGCGAGCTCTGACATTTTTCCTACTGAAATTATTCTTAAGCATTCCAGGGGCTTTTTATGGCCATCAGCGAACGAACTTACTGAATGGTATAAGAAAAGAGCCAGGGATATTGATAACCTAAGTGGGCAGCTAGACAACGGCCTTTCTTTGGTGGAAGTTGCCTGCCGCAAGGGTATCACAGAATTGCAAAAGTTCTGTGAGATGATCTCGTACCTGCATCAGCTAATCTACTCTGATGAAATTCATGAAACTTTAAGTATGAGTCTTGGTACATGGGAACAATTGTCGGACTATGAGAAGTTCAGGGTGATGCTTAAGGGAGTTCAAGAGGACAATGTAGTAGAGAGATTACGGAAAAGGGCTATCCCATTTATGTGTGATCAGTTTACCTTTCAAACTTGGGATTCAGAATGTGAGGTGAGGGAGCACACGGTGAAGGATTACGAGCAAGGAGACTCCTTCCTTGTTAGATGGTTAAAGGAAGTTGCTGCAGAAAATAAATTAGACATATGCTTGTCAGTTTTTGAAAATGCTTGTGGGGATTCACCAATTGCTGGCCTCTTCAAGGATGTGAGTGAACTAATAGAAACTACACTACAGTGCATATATTTGTGCTCGCTTACAGATCAGTGGAATATAATGGCATCGATCTTATCCAAGCTTCCTCGAAAAACACTTAGGGACAAATCAGCTAATGATGATAAGGAACTTAGTCCAAAGCATGGTAAATACAACTCAGGAACTCCCAAAATTTTCTTCTTTTCATCAACTTGTGAAATTGGAAACATGTTTGATTCATTTATGCTGTATGAGGTTGATTCTATATCACAAAAAATTCTCAAGGAGATGCTAACTTGTTATACATTGATGTAACAGTTGATAAGTTGGAGAAGAGAATAAAAATAGCAGAAGGCCATGTTGAAGTGGGGAGGCTGTTGGTTTACTATCAGGTTTTGATCATAGTTCACATTTTGTTACAGATTTCCATCAGATTTAGGAAGTCACTCTTTTTTAAATTTTGTTATACATCAGCATGACTTTGCATAGGTTATCTATTATTTTGAATGTCTTTCTAATTGCATAGGTTATACATCAGCGCGACTTTGCATAGATTATTGGGGTAGGATTCTTGCTTGACAGTGAAGGTTGAATGTATAATTTTTATAAGCCATATAGTTGTCCTGCCCTTTTGATACCTTGCCTAGCGTTTTATGCTTCTGTTCTGTATATCATGCTTTGATGAAATGGCGCCTGATGTACACTGTTGATCTGAAACATTTTTATGTTGTTCAGGTGTTTCTTTGTTACATGTTTGTTTCTTTTTGTTTTCCCGTGATAGTTTCCTATTGAACCAGCTCCTTTCATGATGCAAACCAGTCACAATCATATCAAAGTGATCTCTGCATTTTCCTGTGTTAGACTTGATAAAATATTCTAAATTATGAACAATCGTTTTGAGATAATGACTTATCATGGACATTGATTATGGTGACATATTATGGCCATTGATCAAGTTCCCATGTGATGGTCTCATGCAGGTTCCGAAGCCAATAAGCTTCTTTCCTATTGCTCAATCTGATGAAAAGAATGTAAAACAGCTTCTACATCTTATTCTTTCCAAATTTGGCCGCCGGCAGCCGGGTAGATCTGATCATGATTGGGCTAACATGTGGCGTGACATGCAATGTTTCCAAGAGAAGGCGTTTCCTTTTCTTGATGTAGAGTACATGCTGATAGAGTTCATTAGAGGGCTCCTAAAAGCTGGCAAATTTTCTCTTGCAAGGAACTACCTGAAAGGAACAGGTACTGTTATTCTGGATTCAGAAAAAACTGAAAATCTGGTTATTCAAGCTGCGAGGGAATATTTCTTCTCAGCTTCAAGCCTTGCTTGCATTGAGGTGAGTTTTTCAGGCAGAAGTTCTGCGCACATATATTAATTTCCCTATTGCTAATTGGCTATTCAAGTTTGATGTAATCCGCATCAATTTCAATTTTTTTTCTTGGGCAACTGATATATTATGTAACACACACACACCAAAAAAAGAAGGAAAAGAAAATCCTTTGGTAACTGACAAGTGACAAGTCACTTATCTATAAGAGGTGGGTAGTACGTGTTGATAAGAAATGGATGCATCCATCCAATTTCTATGTTACTGCTCAACTGCTCAGTGCCTTGCTGAAATGAAAGTATCTTATGGTTCTCTGGTTAGGTCATCTTGTTGTGCCATATATCTGCCAACTCTTTGATTGATCACTTTCAGTAGTGTGCCCATTGTTGGTATTTGTCCTTTAAATGTTTCTTTATATGATTGATGACTGTTCATTGCTCGAATAAGTGCTTGACTACTTCTGGAGATATTCAAGAAAAATCTTGTACTATATTTTTCTTGCCTTATTTTGTATAATTAAGTTGACTTCAATATGTTGGCGAGTATTTTGCAGATATGGAAGGCTAAAGAATGCTTAAATCTCCTTCCAAACAATAAAAACGTGCAAGCAGAGTCTGACTTAATTGATGTGCTTACGATTAGACTTCCAAATCTTGGGGTGACTATTCTTCCAATGCAATTTAGGCAGATAAGAAACCCCATGGAAATTATTAACATGGCCATTGCAAGTCAAAATGGAGTTTATCTGAATGTGGACGAACTTATTGAAATTGCCAAGCTTCTTGGATTAAGATCTATTGATGATATAGCTTCTGTAGAAGAAGCTATAGCCAGAGAAGCTGCTGTTGCTGGTGATCTTCAACTGGCTTTTGATCTTTGTATTGCTTTGGCTAAAAAGGGCCATGGACCAGTTTGGGACTTATGTGCTGCCATTGCAAGGGGTCCTGATCTTGACAATATGGATTTGAGTTCTCGAAAGAAACTGTTAGGTTTTTCTTTGAGTCATTGTGATGAGGAGTCTGTTGGAGAATTACTTAATGCTTGGAAGGAAGTTGATCTGCAAAGTCAGTGTGAACGGCTAATGATTTCGACTCAGACTTGTCCTCCTAACTTCTCTGTTCAAGGCTCTTCAATTGTGTCACTTCCTGTACACAGTACCCAAGATATATTTGACCTTAGGGCAAGCTCTGAGCTTCTAAATAGCCCAACTCACAAATGCCAGGCTGATGACCAGTTTAATTATCAAAATGTTGAACACATACTTTCTCAAGTCAGCAAAAACTCATTTAGAGAAGATGGGATTAGCCTGGATTCTGTTTTGAGGGAAAACAGAAAAATCCTTGCATTTTCTGCATTAGAACTGCCTTGGCTTCAAGAATTGAGTGGAAATGCAAAATATTGCGAAAAAGCTATTCCTGGGGAACAAATTCCTTTTGGAAAAAATTACATTTCAACTAGGGCACAAGCATTGGTAACTATCTTGTATTGGTTGGCTGAGAATGATTTTGCTCCCAAGGATGATTTGATTGTCTCCCTTTCAAAAGCTGTTATGGAACCCCCTGTTACTGATGAGGAAGATGTTCTTGGATGCTCATTTCTGTTGAACCTTGCAGATGCTTTCCATGGTGTGGCCATAATAGAGGAACAATTGAATAGAAGAGAAGTGCATCATGAAGTATACAGTATTATGAACATAGGAATGATCTTTAGTTCACTTCACAACTCATGTGCTGGGTGCTCGAATCCTGATCAGAGAAGAAAGCTTTTGCTCCACAAATTTCAAGAGAGTCATGTTCCACTTAGATCAGGTAAAATTACTTACACTTTTGGAGTTTTCACAATCCAGATTTGGAACTTTTCTCTGTGTGACTTATAGAATAATCCATTTGGTCAACTAAACCAGGGATTTTTGTCATATCATCCATTCTTTAGGCATTTCCATTTACTTAACTTGCTTTGGCCCTTTTTAGATGGGCTGGATCAGATTGATCAAGCGCAATCCACATTCTGGAGAGAGTGGATAATAAAATTAGAAGAGCAAAAACGGTTAGCTGATCAAGCAAGGACTCTAGAACAGCTAATTCCTGGAGTAGAAACTGCCCGCTTCTTAGCAGGGGATATCAAGTACATTAAGAGTGCTATTTTTTCCTTTGTTGACTCAGTTAAGCTGGATAAAAGGCACATTCTCAAAGATGCTGTGATGCTGGCTGATAAGTTTGGGCTAAATCGGAGTGAGGTCTCTCTCTCTTTCTCTCTCTCTCTCTCTCACACGCGCGCGTGCGCTCGTGTGCACACACACTCATAACATGTGTAGTCATGTTTAAATTTATGAATAATTTACCAATATTTACTGCATAAAATTATTCTGGCTCTAGTCTAAAGATGCAACAGCTCTTGGATCTAATGCTATGTTCTTTCCTTTTTTCTTTTTTTAATTTTCATGTAAATGTGAGTCTGCTGAACATTATAATGGTATTTGTCAAGTATGTTTTTCAGCCAATTTCAATTTTTTTTTTCTTACTAACAGGTCTGAACTCATATAGAATCACTGGAATTTTTTTTCCGAAGGTTTAGCTCTTCAGTTAATTTCCACTTGCAGAGTAGTTAGTTTCAAGTAGATGTTATCATTTTTGCAATTCATCTATTAAACATCATTCCCCGTAAATACTAATATTTTGCAGTTACTGTTTTACTGCCAGCTAATTTGAAGAGTTGTGAACTCATCTAGGTTTCACCTGAACTTTCCCAAAATTCATTTATATTAGCTCTCCAATTTACTCATGCTTTTAGAATCTGTGTTTTGAATGGATATAATTGTTTATTTACTTCATCAACTGAACATTGTGCCCCTTAAATATTGCTTTTTGTAGGTACTGCTAAGATTCTTTGGCTGTGCCCTTGTTTCTTACCATTGGGAAAATGATGACATTCTAGCTGAAATATCGGAATTTAGGGAGGATATTGTCACTTGTGCAAAGGATGTCATTGATATGATCTCCTCAGTTGTATATCCTGAAATTGAAGGTCAAAACAAGGTGCGGCTTTCCTACATCTATAGTATCTTGTCCGCATGCTACTTACGGTTGAGGCGAACTGAAGATCCAGCAATGTTGGCATTATTGGATCAAGGACATAAGCACATGCTAGAAGCATTTCAATTTTATAAAATTCTTGAACAAGAATGCCAAAAGGTTTTTTTTATTAATGCATTGAACTTCAAGAATATTGCGGATTTGAGTGATCTGAACTTTGAGCATTTCAATCAAGAAATCGTTAATAACATTCATGAATCTACTGTAGAACCTCTGGCTAACATGGTCCGTGTCCTTGTTGGCATTTATAATGATTCCAGTGAAAAGGGTCTGATATCATGGCAAGATGTTTATAAGCATCATGTTATAGGTCTTTTGGCATCTTTAGAGAGCAAAACTGCGTCAAGATCTGATTGTGTTGATCCTGGTGAACTGCACACTCTCATAGGGGAAATTGCATTGAGTTATGATAGTTGCAAGAAATATATTCGTGCACTGTCAGAATCAGATGCCTTGAACATACTTGGGAGGTACTGTACACTAAGTATTCCATGTAGTTTTTCTGGAAGTCTGAAGAATGAATCTATGTGGAAGAGCTGCTTGATTATGCTTTTGAATTTTTGGGTTAAAATGATCGATGATATTGTGGGGGGTGAAAATAATGAAGTGCCTTGTGAGAAGCCTGCTTACTTTGGTGTAAAGCATCTGTCAAGAAGCCTGAAGGTTTTCAAGAGGCTAGTGACAGAAGGTGAAATTTCTGCAAATCATGGCTGGTGCACTGTTTCTAGCTATTGTAAATCTATTCTTGCTTGTGGTTTGAGTGCTGATGTTTCAGTGTTCTGTCAGGCCATGGTTTTTTCGGGTTGTGGATTTAACTCTGTTGCTGAAGTTTATTATGATACAGAGCTGACCTCAACAAACTTGAGTTCAGATGACAAAGGAACACAGCTTATTGACTTGTACATCAATCTGTTGAGCAGAGTATTGTTAGATTTGAGCAGAGGAGTTTCTGAGCATCAGAAGTTGCATTTGCTGCTGTCATCACTAAGCAGATTTGGTGGAAAATATATAGAAGACCTTAAGAAGACCCGACATGCAGTTTGGGAAAAGTTGAGTGTGTTTTCTGACAACATGCAGCTGGAGAGTCACGTTAGGGTGTACACTCTGGAGTTAATGCAATCTGTCACTGGACAAAATCTGAAAAGTCTTCCCACTGAACTTGTCTCGCAGGTTGAACCATGGGATGCGTGGGACGGTTCCTTCTGGAAGAAAGACAGTGTGAGTACAGAACAAGGAGATAATGCACCCAGAAGCATCACAAGTAATTTGGTTGCTCTCAGATCAACTCAGCTGGCTGTGACAATTTCACCAAATATAAAAATCTCTCCAGAGGATCTGTTGACCCTTGAATCAGCAGTTTCTTGCTTCTTACATATATCACAATTCGCAACTTCCTTGGATGATCTCCATGTATTGCAATCTGTTCTTGAAGAATGGGGGGAGTTATTCTCTAGCAAAAGTGAGAAGGAAAAGACAAGTGAAAGCCTCGAGGAGTTGAATAACTGGAGCAGTGATGATTGGGATGAAGGTTGGGAAGACCTTCCTGAGGAGCCAATCCAAAGTGAAGGAAAGCAGGAAGGATCTGTCTGTGTTCAGCCCTTGCATAAATGTTGGATGGAGATCCTCAGGAGGCTCGTTGGGCTATCTCGATTGGATGCTGTATTGAAATTGCTTGACCGCTCGCTATCAAAGCGGGATGGTACATTGCTTGATGAAGATGATACTCAATGTTTATTGCAGCTCGTGCTTGAAATTGATTGTTTCACAGCTTTGAAAGTAGTGCTGCTGCTTCCTTACGAGGTTCCCCGAATCCATTGCTTGCACCTCATTGAGGCTAAACTCAAGGATGAAAGCATTTCTATGGTATCAGCTGCAGATGATGGCGAGTGTTTGATGCTTATAGCATACTCAGGAGTCTTGAGAGATATTACCAACAATCCAGCTTTCAAAAAAGTGTTCTCCTTCGTCTGCTATTCAGTTGGGCGCATTGCTCGACTCTGCCAAGAAGATCTTCTCAGGCGCAATGGTGATGGAAATAAGGCCACTCTAAATCAATCATTATTATTTGCCAGGGTTGTCTTTCCTAGTTTCGTATCGGAGCTTATCAAGGCACGCCAATATTTATTAGCCGGAACTTTTGTTTCTCAGTGGATGCACTTGCCAACATCTCTTACTCTTATCAATATAATCGAAGCCAGTCTCCGAAAATACTTGGAGGGCGAAGCCTTGCAAGCGCACGCTAGTAAAGTTCACGAACCAGGCCAGTCGGAAATGAACTCATATGGATCTCTAGTATGCACTGTTTCCTGTTTGAGAGATAAATTATCAACCCTTGTGCAATCGGCTTTGTCAGCTTTGCAAACTGACATTGTGAGATAAGTTTTTTAATTTAAAATTCTTAAATTCACCATAATTTCCTATGTTCCTTGGTAGCAATATTTCATGAAGAAAATTTATACACATGTATAGTTTCTGTCATCTGTGATCAATTCCAGTTTATTTTTACACTCATGATTCAGGAACAGTGTTCTCTAGCAATGTCTAGAGTTATCCAACAAGTTCTATAGCCTCTACATCAACAAGACATTTGATTTGATCTTTTATTGGTTTCATACCTTCATTGTCCATTTTAAAATCAGGTAAATGATATGATCTTTCATTCTCAATCTGGAGGGTTTTTGAAATAATAGACGATGAGTGTTTTTTTTAATAGTATAAAAATCCCGGATGAACAGTATGATAAACAGTACTGTAGGGGGAGGGATTTGAACCCATGACCTCTCTCTTATTAGAGTTTCTTGCATTACAGTGTTTGCCATCGAATAAGACAAGGTTTTTTTTTCCCTGGACAGTTTGTTTGTTGTATATTATGCATGATTTCTGGAGACACTATTAATTTCATATTATAACATGTTTATATGAATTGTTGCTTGAGTATGACTGCATCTCTGCTCATTTGAGTGTACTAATAAGCATTGTAAATCAGTTATGATTCATTATCTCTTTTGAACTAGATTATTAGAGAATGAAGTGGTGGACCGACCTGGATTTGGCACAGAAGTCTATCTTACTCATATATGTGTCAACCCTATCTCTAGACTCTAATCCCTAAATGTATTACTTGTGGCGGAAGTGAATTTGTTAGAATATTTTATAATTCTTTTTATTCTTTTTAAATATAAATAATAAACAAATATTCAAGTATTTATACTTTGGAATATTATCCCCACTATAATTCCTCATGGGCAGGTGTGATGTACAAGATATTTATATTTTATTTCAATTTTGGAATTTAGCTCACAGATCGCAAGAACCCAAAAATGCAACTAATCCCACCTTTACTTTCAAGCACGCACACAGATTAACTACAATTCTATAAACCCTGCAAATTCATCACAACTGGCACACACAGAATTATACAATAATAAATAAAATAAAATAAATAACAAAAAAAAAAGAGTTAGTTAATTTGGTCTTCTAATTTTAACTTAGAAACACACTAGCATTAAAATCACTCCGGAACAAGAACACACTAATCTCACACACACCAAAAACCAACATCACATCTAAACCATTTCCATCAAACCATTCTCAGCCGTCAGATCAACCGGAGCAGCACGGCAGCTCCGGCGACAAGTAGGACAAGAAGAATGAGAAACAAACCATCCTTCAATGCACTTAACGTGAAATCCATGGTTGCATGCAGGCAAAACTCTGACTCCATCTCCCTCAGCAAACTCATTCAAACAAATAGCACACTCCGCCCCAACTCCAGCCAGTTTTGTTCCGGCGGAAAATCTAAGTGTCGGAATTGCATCATCTTGTACTACAATATCTGATATTATTACTTCTTTATTGTTGTTGTTGTTATTGTTGGTGGTGGTGTTGTGGTGGACATCGTCGGAAATGATGAGACGGTTACGACGGTTGGAGAGAATGATGCGGAAGAAGGCGACAATGATGAGGGCGAAGAGTAGAGTGCAGAGGAGGATGGCAAGGACTATGACCATGCTTGTGCTGAAGTCTCCGGCGCCGGAGTATGGACCCCATTTGTTTGTGCTGTTTCTTGTTGTTGGAAACTCATCATGTGCTGGTACTGGCATCTTCTTCTTCTTCTTCTTCTTCTTCTTCTTCTTCTTTATATTTATTATTATGTTTTTATATGTATATATAGGAAATGTTTTGAGAGAGAGAGAGAGAGAGAGATGGAAAGAGTTGAGAGGGAGGTTGTTTATATAGGTCATCATCATGATGAGGATAACCTTCACATGAAAAAGGACAAACTTAAGAGAGGAAAAAGAAAGAAATGCCAAAAAGATAAAAGGGAAAAAAATGCAAAAATGCAAAAAAATGCAAGGAGGACTCCACATGAGAAAAATGACTGGTGGAAGATGTGATAGAGAAGTTGCATTTTTCACTGAGATTGTATGATTTGAGTTATTTATTATATTTTAATTTCATTCCTCTTTTATGTTGTTTGGTTCAAACCGGACCTCATACATGCTCCTTCCATGTGATATATCAAGATTCTAACTTTGTGATTACTGTTTTTTTTAAATAAATTTAAATTATGTAGAAGAACTGTTTTGAGTTTGTTTAATGGGTTTGGATAGATCCTTTATGGAGAGGATAGTACATCGATGTACCTAAAAAATTGTTAAATCACTTAACTCTGATGTATTTTTGTAATGTTTATTTTTTTTTTATAGTGTTTGTCATTTTTATAAAATAAAAAAATAATTGAAAAAAAACATTTTTTTAATATTTTAGATTAAAATTGGTTTTGTATCCCATTGTCTTCTCTCTTTCTCTCTTACGAAAATGATGCTTCATATACTTTCACTTTTCCTTTTTTACTTTATGATAAATGAATAAATAAATTCTTAATTAATAAATAGAGAAATTGAATGCTAAACCCCTTTTTCCTTTCTCTCTGCCTAAAATGTGTGTAAATGGGCAATAAATTGAGGAAGATGAGTATGTTAGTCTGTGGAGCACGTCTCCAATAATTCAAAGATAAAGAAAGCGACCAATAGAACAGACTCTTCTTTGTGACTCATAACAAAACACATTAACATCAAAATATAACCAAATATAAAATGATGATTATAATGATAATCATAGTATTAATTAACTTTATCAAGAGATAAGATTTATAAACACTCTATTTTATTTGATCTTCACCTTAAAGCTTCAAAATAATTATATCTTACTCCATTCCACTCCTAAAAGGTATTCACAAAAGTTGGAAGTTTTTTTCTTTTTTTTTTTAGGTTCAAATGAAAACAATGTGAACCATAAAGTCATGGAATCTCTTTTTTCTCTCAACTTTTAAAATATCTCATAAACATTGGACATTATTATTCATTTTTAAGCTATTGTTTTTTTTTTTTGAAAGAAAAAAAGCTTTTTAAGACATGGGTTAAGTCTACAGACAAACATTTAGTGGAAGAGCATGTTAGAGACAACTAGTAATTCCATTTTGATTAGTTTAATAATTTATATTAATATAAATAATTTTTAAAATTAAAATAGATAAGTCACTCTTTTATTAACTAAAGTGACAATAAAAAAAAAAATACAAAAGTATATATGGCCATATTCCACACCAAAGGTGAATTGGGGTTAGGCTAAAGAAATAATAAGTACACATGAGATATTAATGAAACCAAAAAGACAATTATCAGAGGTGAGGTCTTTAATATTAAACATGATATAAATGTTTTTTTTTTATTTTTTAATTAAGAAAATATTTTTTTTTTTATAAAGTAGACAAGTAACTGACCTTCAATTCTGCACTTGAGAAGAAAGTGAAGTATAACTCTCCTAATATGAATGTAGTTGATTCTTTTCGTACTTAATATGCAAGTTTTTTTAAAAAAATTAAAAATAAAATGATATAAATATATTTTCATGATCATCTATTGCCATATATATATATATATATATATATATAGAAGAACATATGATAGAAAAAAAAAAAGAAAAGAAAAAGAGGGGCCTTAAAAACAGGATAACAGTTTCACTCAATGTGTCCTAAAGTTGAGGGCAAAGAACAAAGAAGCAGTGTTGTGGTGTGGGTGTGGGCCTCTCAAAAGATAGAGATGATTAATAGTTCTAGAATGAACCACATACCACACACAAGAAGAAACAGACTCAAATAATATTATGTGAAAAAGAAAAAAAGAAGAAAAAAATTAAATAAATTAAATAAAAAATAAAGAGTTAGTTGATGAATGAGGTCCTGTCCAAAATGATATTAATGACTGCCGTGTGGAGGAGGGCATTATCAACCAACTCTTATTTCAGTCTTTTCTTTTCACTCTTTCTCATAACTGAATGCTATTTATTATGTCTCTCATGTCTTCTTTTTTTCTTCTTCTGTTTTTTACAATTATATTAATTATATAAAAAAAATATTAGTGCTAACGTTTAATAGACATGACCATCAACATTAATTGCTAGTGCTGACTTAGTAATTTTAATATATATTATAGATTATAGATGGAGTGTGACAGAGACTTATTGCATGAATAATTTTTTTAAAAAATAAATAAAAGAAGGGAAAGCTTAGATGATTTTTAGAGCAAACCTTGTAAAAAAAACTCTGAGAATTTTGTTCTATTTTTATTCAAAAAATTATTTTTATTATGACCCAATACTATAAGTTTATTATAAAATAATACTTGTTCTAATGACTCATATGTCCTTTTATATACATATACTCTAGATTCGAAGAAGGTAAAATAAAAAATTTCAGTATTGACTATTAAATTCAACCTTAATTTATTTTGTATTTTTTCCGGCATTGAGATGGATTCTATATAACTAAAAAAATCATCTAATGCACTGACAAAGTGATAAAAGAAAGATGATTCTATATGACAATTGCCACTCTGAAAAATTATTTATCGTTTTGTGTATTTTCTATTTTTAGAGACTTATCAAAAATATTTAATCCGTGTTAGTAGCTGTATTGCATTTTAATTTTGTCATCATTAGTTGGTCATAATCCATGTTTAATTATTACCTTTGTAGCTATGTTCTTAGATATTTGTATAAGTTCTTATTTTACTTAATTTATATTTTAGATGGTTAATTCATTTTTCCTCAAATACACACACACATATATATATATATATATATATATATTTCTTATAAAAATATAAGAATGAGATTTAAGGCCCAAGCCCACTCAAAAGATATTTAAATCTAGAAAGCCCAAGAGAGATCACAGAGTCCTGGATTTTATACCCGTTTAATCAAGATCTGACCCGCAGATCTTCTGGATTTTGGATCCATTGTAAAAGATCCGACCCGTATGATGGATGCAAATAATCAAGAGCTGATTAAGATATTTCGGATCATGTACCCGTTTGTGTAGGATCCTATCTGTGTCAACAATCTATAGCGTTGTTTGAATTGATTTAGAATTTTTTTTTCTAATTTGGTAAAAGGATTTAAAAAAAATAATTTTCAGCCTAAATTATGTACTTTTCTGTATTTTATATTTGGATAAATTAATGCAGAAATATAACAACAACAATAATAATAAAAATAATAACATCACAATATAAAAAAGTAGAGGCAAGAGTAGGAGAAGACTTGGAAGGTAGTTTACTGGCAAAGAAAACTACTAAGGATGTGAAAAGATTTGAGAAAAAACAGTTAATTCTTTATTTTATAAAGCTAATTTAAATAATTTTATAACCCAAAATAACTTTTAAAAAGTACTTGTAATTTTTCAATAGTGATTCGAGTCGTTCTAAACCGGCGGTTTTTTCCGCCGGTGACCACTCGCCCAAAACCACATCGGCGCAACACGTTGCCGGCCGCGAGCTTCATCGACATAACCTTTGAGAAACTCATGGACAATTACAAACACTTGTTCAAAGTCATCGCCGTCCAAGACCTCATTCTAGCACACAGAAAACATAGAAACTCATGTGTGTATATATATATATATATATATATGTATCTATTGTTTCTATGCTTTCGTGGACAATATATATAGACTTGTGCAAAGATTGATATATTTCGGATCTTGTACCCGTTTAAACAAGATCCGACC
>NC_052481.1:1096928-1161085 GCF_009730915.1 Dioscorea cayenensis subsp. rotundata | reverse complement strand
CGACCGATTAAGTGCTCCATGGGAAAACATTTGAGTGACTCAATAAGGTTCCGACTACCATGATTTAAGTTTCTCTGGAAAAAGTTTCAAGAAATAATTAAAAAGTAGTAGAAGAACCCCCTCACAAAACTCGCTCTAGGGCCTAATCAACTTGTCATGATAAATCTTTGGGCGCCCTTTATAAGCACGGGAGCTCTTATATGACATTTGCAGCCACTCATATAGCTCATTTGATTGAAGTTTCCTTTTCTCTCCCATGAAAACTAAATCAAAGTTTAAAAACCTAGTGGCCCAATAAGCTTGGTGCTCTAACTCAACTAGTAAATGACATGATTTTTGATAGAGTAGGCGGTAAGGTGAGGTTCCCAATGGTGTCTTATAGGTTGTTTTGTAAGCCCAAAGGGCATCATCTAACGTTTTGGACTAATCTTTCCTACCAAGGGTCTCTATTTTCTCTAGGATTCGTTTCAATTCTCTATTAGAAACCTCCACTTGACTACTGGTTTGGGGTTTATAAGGGGTAGATATTTGGGTAGCACCATACTTTTTGAAAACTCTCTCTAGTTGTGTATTACAAAAATGTGTGCCTTGATTGCTAATGATTGCTCTAGGTGCCCCAAACTGGGAGAATAACCTTTTTAAGAACCGACACACAACAATAGCATCATTATAGGGCAAGGCTTGAGCCTCAACCTATCACACCCACCTCTTCTACCTAGCTAGGTAAATGTGGCACCCATCAATTAAAAATTCATTTTACCAGGAAAACTGACACCCCTCAAAAACCAAATGAGACTTACAGATCTCGATTTACAACTTTACACCAACTATAAGTTCAAGTACATAAATACAACAAGTATAATTACTCCAATTTGCGGGTATAACCGCTACAAGATCATAACACCGATAAATAAAAAAAAGGGACCCACTGCAATCTTGGAATCAACCTTGACTAGCTCTATACTCGAATAGGTTATCTACTAGGGTCCTGCTCCTACAACTATAGCACATTCAGTTGGTCGATAGTGTCTCAATAATTTTAAATAATTAAATGTAGTGTACAATAGATATATAATGATCAATTTTCACAGATAACTTCCACACTTTCACAAAGACCAGAATTTTGGCAAAAATACAACTTTAAAGGGCTTTTGAAACCTAAATTCATCATAAATCAACATCAAAGCAATTTTCTCAGAAAATTTAAAGTTTTGTGAGAGATTACCCTCCTAAGAGCAACAGCCGGGCTTTGTCCCTTCATCACAATTCAAAATAACATGTAATATAAAAACTGTCATCAAATCCGTAGCCTGAAAACTCTCCTCGACTTAGCCACCATCGTGACTAGGTTGGGAGCCGCAAAGGTCTTTATAACCTTGACGTTGGCCATTGAGATCCTCATGTGGTAACATAACAATTGTTGGCCAATAACTGAACCTGTCAAATCCACCAAGAACCGATGGATCGCCGGTTTGACCAAAACCGGGCAAAACCCGGTTTTAAAAACCTTGAAAAGAAAAACTCTTGTGTGATACGTGTGCCATTTTTTTTGGAATCTATAAACCGAACCTTATCTTCATTTGGAACATTTGTTGGGCTATGAAATCTCAAAGTGGTTGTCTTTTTATCTCTTCAAGTGAATCACATTGTCAGGGGTAAGAGGCAAACCAGTTGTTGTTGTTATTATGTTTATGTTGAGACAGAAAATTAAAGTTCAAATAACACTATTATTCATGTATGTTATTAGACGTCATCCTGTCCGACTGAAATGGGTCATTCGGTTCGGCTGACTGACCCGTGACCCAAGTATGAGACCGGTTCAATCCCCTATCCGATTTTAAAAACATATTTTCAAAGGCTCAGATAATTTTCCCTTCCTGCTCCTTGTTATTCTGAGATGTAACCTATTAAGAGCCTCGCTTGTTCTCCTTAGTCCCCGCGATCCTCTACCGGTGATTATGGCTAGAAATATGAAGATGTTTGGATCTCAAATGACCTCTGCCATGAAAGAGTTGCTTTGCCTTAATATTTTTTGTGCATTTTAATTTTGAATGGTATATGTGGTTTTTTTTTCCTTTCGCATTTTAATTCTGAATGGTATATGTGGGTTTTCTCTTTTCTTTCTTTTTGCATTTTAATTATGAATGGTATATGTAGTTTTTTTTTTCTTTTTTCTTTTTTTTGTGCATTTTAATTCTGAATGGCATTTGTGGTTTTTTTTTGTGCATTTTAATTATGAATGGTATCTGTTTTACTTTAATTTTCATCCTAATTAATACTAATGCACATCATGCTTTCTTTTCTATTATTATTATTATTATTATTATTATTATTATTATTATTATTATTATTATTTAACTGATTGTGGTATTTTGCACATTTTCAAAAAAATTTAGGAAAAAGTAAAAAAAAAAAATTGTGATTTTGGAGTTTTGTAAAGTAAGCATTGAGTTTTGTAAAATATGTAATTAAAAATAAAAGCAAAATAATACTTTTCCATGTTAAAAAACAAAAATTAACATTTATACCAGTTTGGGAACAATAAAACAAAGAGAAAACTTATACATCAAGCTCAATAAATTGTTTTCCTAAAAAAAAAATCAAAGCAAAACTACGCTGGCGTAGGACCCACAACATTCGGAGCATCTCCTGCCAATCTAGGATTTTGAAGCTCCATGGCTGTTCATAAATACTTGAAAGTTATGAAAAATCAAGGGGGCACTTGGGGCTTATGTACTACGAGCTATTTCTAGGAAAAAGCAAGATGAAAAATAGTGGCCTAGAAGAAGGTCTACATCACCGGCTCGCAATAAGATCAGCTTTCTTGCGAGCAATACCAAGATGGGGTTGGTTGAGGTGCAAGAGCTGCAAGACTAAAGTGAAATCGTGAAACGACTAAAATTTTTAAAACTAGACCAGATAGCGAACTGGCCTCATATTTGGGTCATGGGTCAGTCAGCCTGACCGAATGACCCATTCTGGTCAAACAGGGTGATGCTTTTACTTCACTCGCAACATCCGGAGCATCTCCTGCCAGTCTTTATCGTGAGGATTTTGAAGCTCCGTGGCTGTTCGGAAATACTTGAAAGTTATGAAAAATCAAAGGGGTACTTGGGGCTTATGGACTACAAGCTGGTTCTAGGAAAATGCAGGATGAAAAACTGTGACCTAGGAGAAGGTCTACATCACCGGCTGGTGATAAGATTAGCTTTACTTCAGCTGGATAAAGCCATAACGAGTGATATCAAGATGGGGTTGGTTGAGGTTCAAGAGCAGATAAAGGTGAAATCGTGAAAGGACTAATATTTTTAAAACTAGACCGGACAGCTAACCAGTCTCATATTTGGGTCACGGGTCAGTTAGTCTGACCAGATGACCAATTCTGGTCAGACAAGATCATGCTTCTCCTTCACCTGCAACATTCTCTATGACAAACTTATCACCATCTATAACAGCAAAGATCGAGTGGATCTCGCCTACGATTTCACCTTCATCGATGACATCTTCAAGGGTTATATTGCATCCCTCGACACCACTGAGAAGAGCACCGGTAACCGCAGTAAGAAGTGTGGCTTGGCTTCGTATTTATTTACTAACAAAAGCAAACCGAGGTCTATCCGATCCAACTGGTTGGTTCACTAGGTTTGGTCGGGTTTGACTGGTTCATGTCTTGTTCAACAAATCGATTAAAACCAGACTGAACTGCTAGTCAGTTCCCAGTTCTGCTAGACCGGTTTTAAAAACCTTGAAAATGATTTTTTTTTTCTTTTTTTTTTTGCATTTTAATTCTGAATGGTACCTGTTTTACTTTAATTTTCATTGTAATTAATACTAATGCACATCATGGTTTCTATTCTATTATTATTATTATTATTATTATTATTATTATTATTATTATTTAACTGATTCTGGTATTTTGCACATCTTCAAAGATTTTAAGAAAAAGTTTAAAAAAAAAAAAGTAATTTTGGAGTTTTGTAAAAGTAAGGATTGAGTTTTGTAAAAATATGTAATTAAAAAAATAAAAAAACAAAATAATACTTTCCATGTTAAAAAAACAAAAATTAACATTTATATCAGTTTGGGACCAATAAAACAAAGGGAAAAAGTATACATCAAGCTCAATAAATTATTTACAGGTCCATAAAGTCAAAAATCTAAGCAAAAACAATGTTGGCGTTAGCGCCCACCACCCAACGACGACCCCTTCTGCTCTTCCCCAAATGCACCACTCGCCCGGCACGCCCGGACGAGCTCCACGCCCACTTCCTCACCACCGGCGTCCTCCTCCACCCTTCCACCACCTCCCGCCTTATCCTTCATCTATGCTCCTCCCCCTCCCCCCCACTCCACCTCCTTGCTCGCCGCCTCCTCCCTCTCCACCCCCAACTCCGATCCCTTCCTCTACAACGCTCTAATCAAGGCCTCCTCCAATGGCCCCAACCCTCTCAACGCCCTCCTCGCCTTCTCCTTCCCCGCTCTCCCTACGGCGTCTCCCCGATCCCTTCTCCTTCTCCCCTTCCCTCACCGCCGCCCGCACCTCCTCCCTCTCCGCCGGTTCTCAGCTCCACGTTGTCATCCTCAAAACCGGGTTTTTTCTCAATCTCTATCTCCAAAACGTTCTCATCAGCTTCTACTCATAGTGTGGACTCTACATTCTCTGCCCGCAAGTGTTTGATAGAATGCCCTGTGAGAGATCTCGTTTCTTGGAACTCAATGTTGGATGCTTATGTTAGAGCAAAGAAGTTGAGTTCAGCTCTGGAGATTTTCTATGCTACAAATGATGATGAAAAGAACTTGATTTCATGGAACTCAATGATCGGTGGGTCAGCATACGGTCTTTGAACGGAATCGGTATTGCTCGCCATGTTGTTTGACAAAAATCTTTCGGCTCACGATTCGGTTTCTTGGAATTTGATGATTGATGGGTATGTCAAACAAGCGATGATGGATGAAGCATTGGAGTAGTTTGATAAAATGCCAGAAAGGGATGTTATAGCTTGGGCTTGTATGATCAAGGGGTATATGGATGCGGGAATGTTTAGCTTAGCCGCGTTTGTTTGATGAAATGCCTGGGATAGGGATGTGATTGCCCGGAATATCATGATCACTTTGGAGTGCGTGAGGAATGGTATGATCAATGAAGCATTGCTTATCTTCATGAAGATGCGGTCGAAGGTAGGATAGTCCCCGATGACACGACTCGGTCAACGCTCTTTTCCGCCATTTCAAAGCTCGGTCATACCAGTCTCGGATTACGCATACATAAATACATAAGAATGAAGCACCTATCAATGTCTGGGAAGCTCGGCATCTTTTGCACAAGAATCAGGTGCCCAGAAGGCTGAGATAGGATTGTGGAGGAGCACGCGCCAGACTCAAGGCAAACCACCTTCCGATTTCAAGACTATATAGTATAATATGAAATACGATTGAAATCTTTCGGTTAATTGGTTGTTTGAATATGCTTATGAATGTAATTAGGAGAAGGGTATTTGAGAAGGTTCCGGTTATAGTGCTAGTCGTCTCGGCACAACTAATGTTTGATGAAATGCCGGAGTGGCAAGGTTGTTAGGATTTGTATTGATTCCATATAAATAGAGCGATGATGAACGGAGAAGGCATCTTTTGGCCTGAAAATTCTCTCTTCTCCTCTAATTCCTCTCATCCCGACCTCCTTCCTCCTTCCTTCTCTTCTTCCAAGCTTTTCCACTTCAAGAAATTCTGACCAGATCTCTATAACCGGCTACAATTTGGTGCTTTCATTGACTCATGACGGACGGGATGATGACGCGAGCACGAGCTGTCGACGAGCAGTTGTCGTCCATGGTAGATCAGCTTGCTCGTCATGATGCTGTTTTCTCCAAGATCAATGCCCTCTGCACAACAGTTCAACAACACTCGGAGTCGTTCGATCTTTTAAGAAAGAATCACTCCCGAATCCTTTGATATTCTCCGTAGCTCACTAGCCAGCTCGAGCAATCGATCATGGCCGAAATGATGGTGAAGCTTCGAGCATCTTGACAAAAGCGCCATCTCGTGTCTCCTTCGCCATTCTCCTCGGGCCAACCCCCATTATTACCCGACCTCCATCACATACTGACCCATCACGCCACTCGTCATCCTCGCTAATACCTCCATCACTCCACTCAAACAACTCTGGTTCTACGATCCGTCCACCCAAAATCGAGATTCAGTTTTTCTCTGGTGAAGATGTTCCAGGTTGGTTATTCTAAATTAACCACTATTTCCATTTTCATCAGATCCCAGCTGATCAGCGTTTGGCCATGGCTGCATTCTATATGACTGGATCGGCGAGACAATGGTTCCAATGGCTTCTCTCTACGAATCAGCTTACCACTTGGGACGATTTCGTCCGGAAGCTTGAGCTACGCTTCGGACCGTCATCGTTCTTTAATCATGAGGCCTCCTTATTTAAGCTCAAACAAACATCCACAGTCTCAGCATTTCTCCAGGATTTTGAATGTCTGTCCAATCTGGTGACCGATTTGAGCCAGCGGAGCCTTCTGAATTGCTTCTTGTCCGGCCTCAGGGAGGACATACAACGTGAGCTATACATCCTGAAACCCAGCGATATTCATGACGCGGTGGGCATGGCGAAGCTTATAGAAGACAAATTCACTGCTGCAAAATCGAGTATCCCTCGACCGTCCTTTCCTCGACCGGCAACAATACCAACAGCACCGACGGTGCACCGCTCTGCTTCTTTACCAATTAAGAGACTCACTCCGACAGAGATGGCAGCCCGGAGGGAGAAGGGCCTTTGTTTTAATTGTGATTCGAAATTCACACCAGGACACAAGTGTAATCCTGCGTTATTTCTTTGCTTGATGGTCGAGCAAGATGATCCGGTGTCTCCAGAGGAGGAGCCGCCCCCTGATCCCATGACTATGCCCGAATCAAGATCCCCGGATGTTGGGTGGGAGATGGACACTCCTTGCATTTCTTTTCATGCGTTGGTGGGTCGAGTGGTGCCATCCACGCTGAAATTATCAGGTTCTATCAATGGTAAAGAGGTAATAGTCCTCGTTGATGGAGGATCGACGAACAACTTCATCCAATCACGGCTAGCAACTCACCTTAATCTCGCCGTCCAACCATCGGCGCATATGCGGGTGACTGTTGGAAATGGGGATGCTCTGTCTTGTGGTGGCGAATGTTCGGCTGTGAAACTCAAGCTCGGAGATGCAATCTTCGCCGTTGATCTGATCTTATTACCAATCTATGGTGCGGATCTCGTCTTGGGTGTGCAATGGATGCGAAACTTGGGCCCGATTCTATTTGATTATGAGCACCTATGGATGGAATTCATGTATCAAGGTGCACGCATCCGATTGAATGGGGTGAACCCGGTCCAGTGTGACATGGCTCGATCAGCCTCCTTAGTTAAATCGAAGGATGACACGGCCCAGTTCTATCACTTACGGGTGGAACCCGTTAACTTGGATCCATCTCCAAAGTTGGGACCCGATATACCTATCTTCGTCCTCAGTAGAATCAAGGTCATCCTCTGCAACTTCAGTGATGTTTTCCAGACACCAAAAGGGTTGCCACCGTCCCGACCCCAGGATCACCGAATTCCGTTGCTACCAGGAACAATCCCCGTTAATGTCTGACCATATCGGTATCCGCATTTTCAGAAAACAGAGATGGAGAGACTGGTAGGCGACATGCTCTCGGAGGGGGTGATACGGCCGAGTACCAGTCCGTTCTCCTCCCCGGTCCTACTGGTCAAGAAGAAGGATGGCACCTGGAGATTTTGTGTGGACTATCACGCCCTCAACACCGTCACAGTCAAAGACCGGTTTCCCATTCCAACGGTGGAGGAGCTCTTAGATGAGATTTCCGGCGCCAAGGTCTTCTCGAAGCTAGACCTTCGGGCTGGTTATCACCAGGTCCGCATTTACCCCGAGGATGTTGAGAAGACGGCGTTCAGGACGCACGACGGACACTTCGAGTTCTTAGTGATGCCATTCGGCCTGTCAAACACTCCATCAACCTTCCAATCTTTGATGAATTCAACCTTCCGGCAGGTATTGCGAAAATATGTCCTTATATTTTTCGATGATATTCTAATCTACAGCTCCGACTGGGTATCCCATTTGCTTCATCTCCAAGATGTTCTCACTCGTCTCCGACTTCACAAGTTATTCGCAAAGATATCCAATTGCGAATTCGGGTGTACCTCACTCGGTTATTTGGGGCATATCATCTCTAACAATGGAGTGGCCGTCGACCCTGACAAGATCCAAACTATCAAGGATTGGCCAATTCCACACTCCGTGAAGACATTGAGAAGCTTTCTGGGATTGTGTGGGTATTACCGGCGCTTCTTGCCACGCTATTCGGTCCTCGCTGCTCCTTTAACAGCTCTGTTAAGGAAGGATGCCTTTGTTTGGACGTCTGATGCCACTAAAGCTTTTCAGAAGTTACAGATGGCCTTAATGCACACCCCGGTACTCCAATTGCCGGATTTTTCCAAGCCGTTCATCGTCCAAACAGACGCGTCTGGTACAGGCATCGGAGCGGTGTTATTGCAGGATGGTCACCCACTAGCATATTTCAGTCGGCAACTTACTCCCAGACAGCAGGCATCATCCACTTATGGCCGCGAAATGTTCGCGATAACAGAGGCAGTTAAAAAGTGGCGCCAATATCTCTTGGGAAGGCGTTTTACTATTCAAACTGATCACCGGAGTCTTCGGGCATTGATGCATCAAACCATCCAGACGCCGGAGCAACAGAGGTGGCTTTGCAAGCTCGTGGGGTTCGATTTTGACATTGAATATAAACCAGGAGTGCTCAACGGCCCGGCAGATGCGTTATCAAGGCTCGAGCAAGTCACTTGTCACGCTCTGTTCGCAGAGTCACGACCACAGCCGGTCCTTTGGGATGCTATCCGTATGGACTATAAATCCCATCCGGCAACATTGCAACAGATTGATTATATCCTCAAGGATCCTGGAAACCATCATAATTATTCTGTTCGCAATGGAATTCTGCTTTTCAAGAACAGAGTATGGATTCCAGTGACCTCCGCTTTGCAACCGTTGTTATTGGCGGAATTCCACTTGACTCCGACGGGGGGCCATGCAGGGGTGCAGCGAACACTGTCCAAATTAGCAGCAGTCTTTTATTGGCCAGAGCTTCGACAATCGGTACAGGAATATGTTTCCAAATGTTCGGTTTGTCAGGCAACAAAACCATTCAATCGGGCACCACAGGGGTTGTTGCAGCCGTTACCGATTCCTGGAAAAATTTGGCACTCTGTATCGATGGACTTTATAACCGGATTACCGCCGTCTGGTGGGAAGGTGGCTATCTTCGTGGTCGTCGACCGATTGTCCAAGCATGCCCATTTCTCAGCTCTGGGACCCAATTTTACAACACCTCAAGTTGCGGAGATCATGGTACGGGATGTGATTAAAATCCATGGAGTACCGGCTCAGATAGTGTCTGATCGTGATCCATTGTTTATGTCTGGATTCTGGTGGGAACTGTTTCGTTTACAGGGCACAATGTTGGCGACGAGCAGTGCTTATCACCCGCAAACAGACGGACAAACTGAGGTGCTAAACCGATATCTAGAGGACTATCTTCGGTGCTTCGCCAGTGACAATCCACAACAGTGGTCACAATACTTACCGTGGGCCGAATGGCACTATAATACAGCCTGGCACTCCGCAATTAAGATGTCTCCATTCGAAGCCGTTTTCGGTAGATCACCACCATCCTTAGCTGATTACTTGTTGGGCTCGTCAACAGTGGTGTCGGTGGATGAGATTCTCACTGATCACGCAACTCTCATGGCTTCATTGCAAAAGAATCTACAACGAGCTCAGCAAAGGATGAGGAATCAAGTGAATGCTGGCCGTATAGATGTCCAATTTAATTTGGGCGATTGGGTCTTACTGAAATTACAATTATACCGGCAATTGTCCTTGGTGCGTCGGACCTCCCAGAAACTTGCCCGCAGATTCTTTGGTCCATTCCAGATAATTGAACAAGTTGGAGCGGTTGCATACCGTTTGAAATTTCCAGATTCGGCCAAGCTTCATAATGTATTTCATGTCTCAATATTGAAGCGGTTTGTAGGTGATCCGGCTGTTGATATTAATCCGTTGCCTGCAGAATTCTTAAATCAACATCCACTACTACAGCCAAAAGCCATTCTGAAGTTCAGGGATATTATCAAGAAAGGGAGGACTTTCCCAGAAGTGCTGGTTCAATGGGATCATCAATCGGCTGAGGACGCAACATGGGAGGATGCTATGGCATTCAAGAAGACATTTCCAGAATTCATCCTTGAGGACAAGGATAAAATTCAGGGAGAAGCAATTGTTGCACAAGAATCAGGTGCCCAGAAGGCTGAGATAGGATTGTGGAGGAGCACGCGCCAGACTCAAGGCAAACCACCTTCTAGATTTCAAGACTATATAGTATAATATGAAATACAGTGAATGCTGGTTAATTGGTTGTTTGAATATGCTTATGAATGTAATTAGGAGAAGGGTATTTGAGAAGGTTCCGGTTATAGTGCTAGCTGTCCTGGCACAACTAATGTTTGATGAAATGCCAGAGTGGCAAGGTTGTTAGGATTTGTATTGATTCCATATAAATAGAGCAGTGATGAACAGAGAAGGCATCTTTTGGCCTGAAAATTCTCTCTTATCCTCTAATTCCTCTCATCCCGACCTCCTTCCTCCTTCCTTCTCTTCTTCCAAGCTTTTCCACTTCAAGAAATTATGACCAGATCTCTATAACCGGCTACAGCATCGCACTTATTGACATGTACTCAAAGTATGGCTGTCTAGAGGAGGCATTGCAGGTGTTTGAAAGGTCCGGTATGCAAACAGTAGATCACTGGAACACAATGATTGGTGGTCTGGCCATGCATGGATTCGGTGAATTATCACTTGAACTATTTGCGGAGATGAAAAGACGATCATTGAAGCCAGACAACATCACATTCATCAGCGTTCTCAATGCATGCAGCCACAGAGGATTAGTTGAAGAAGGTCTAACATGCTTTAAGAGTATGATCAAAGACTACGAACTGGAGCCAAAAGTGCAGCATTATGGATGTATGGTTGACATTCTCGGTCGTGCGAGGTTGCTGAAAGAGGCAGTGAGATTGATCGAGGCAATGCATGTAGAACCAAATGATGTGGTTTGGAGATCACTGCTCAGTGCTTGCAGAAATCATGGTAACATTGAGATTGGGCAGAAGGTGGTTACCAGTATGACAGAATGTGATAATTGTAGGTCTAGTTCATATGTTCTCCTGTCAAATCTATATGCTGGATGTGGGATGTGGGGAGATGCAACCAGGATTAGAATGATGATGAAAGATGAGGATTTTAGGAAAATTCCTCGTTGTAGACTTGTAGTTGGATTGAGCTTGACGGATTGTTCATGAGTTTGTTGTGAGTGATAACTCACCCTCAAGCTCAACAGATTTATTCCATTTTTTTAAATTTATGTACAGTTGAGGTCAATATTTCATAACAATATTTGTGGTAAATCATTGTTTAGACCTTGCAAATTTTCATTTTTACCGGGGCACTGAAGCACCTCCCTCATATTATTAGCAGTGTTTGATACTTAATGAATAGTTAATAACAAATTAAGAGGTGAAAATGGGCAACTAAATAGAATAAATAGCTAATTGAATATTCTTATCCTCAGCTCACAGGCAGAGAAGACAGATTAACACCAAATTTAAACATGGATGAGTTATTTTGGACAATAAAATCTGTTATTCTAAAAGGATAGCTTATTTTATTCTATTTTATTCCCACTGTTTGGCTGTGATTCTCAGAAATAATAATTTATTTTTGCCTTATTAAAACATTGCATATAAATGATTGATTAAAATGTATTCACTGCTGAGTTTCTTCCGGTGAAGCAAATTATCTCATTTGATATCCAATATGTCGCATAACAGTCAGCTACCATGAATCAGACACTAGACACCATGCATTTCATGTATGAGTTTTCCAGATTACAATCTTCAAATAGAACATAAAGGTCCTCTTACTATTTGGAAGTGGGAAAAAAATGTGGAATTCATCAACACATAAGGTTCGCTAATTAATAACAATGGCCGAAATGCAGAATCAAGGTTCAGAGCATGAAAGAGATCATATAGTTCTCTAATTCAATATGACAATGAAAAAGATTAATAGCCGCACTGCCAAAAATCCTATCAAAACATGAAAAGTCACTCATGCGACAAGAGTGCTTGCAGTGGTAGACTCGCTGCATAAAAAACAGGGGCGCATTAGTTACAATACAGCAACAGTAATAGTTCCACAAGATTATATTCATGATGAATGAAACCTAAGCATCAGCAAAGGAGGCTGGGGGAAATCATCAATAAAAATTGAACAAGGTTACTCTTGTTCTATTTTAATGCTAGTCCCTCGATTTATGAAGAACTGAAAAAAATGGAATAAATCAATGAGGATATAAGAACATGTAACCATGTAATGCACATCACTCACGAGTATAAATGGGAATTCCCAGATGTATAAATAAAAGTAGGTTTGACGTTAATTCTTGAACATACAGATCACTGTTATTGGCCGCTCGAGGAAAATATGAAGGATTTAAAGAACTTACAAAACAACATATAAGCACGCATTTGAAAATTCCAAACCTCAACCTATGCTATTGCTTAGCTTCCATATTGAAAATATTTATAAGTTGATGGAAGAATGGAAATTGATACACATTGCCTTTTTTCTGAGATAACTAATTATCAGAAAATGGGATTTCTACAAACTCATTAACAATTGGAAGAGATCATTATTCATGGACATCTCAAGTAGATGAGAAAAAAAATAGTTGGCATAAAACATTTTGGACTAAATTAACATATCAAATCAATTTGGAAGACCTAAGGAAAATTGCAATAAACGTGCCATAAGTTCTCAACCTCAACATATGTGATGAATAGGCAATGTGTCATGAACAATACAGTGCCACCTTCCTAGGGGATGAATAGTTGATTATTCAGGAATTAATTTTCAAACAAAGCATGAAATCCAGTGATATTGCAAAAATACAAGCAATTCCTGGAGCCTGGACTGCAGTTAGGCTCAAAGACAAGTCATAAAACACAAACAAAATTTAAATATACATCAAAATTGCACAGCAGAACCACAAAGCATCAGATAGTATTTACCAATCAAGATCACCAAGTTTATCACTAGTACCTCTACCTCAATTAAAGTTACGAAAATATAGATCAGAGTCAATACATATCAAGCATCCACATTATCAAATGAAGCATATCATTCCATGAGAGGATAGAGCTCTACAAGTCTCTCAATTATAGACTCTCCCATCAGTTTAGAAAAACCACAATGTAATGAAAATGGTCATTTCAAATAGCAACAACTACATAACAATCCCATCATGCCCTTACAAATAAATCCTTCAAAGGAATTTTCTTCCCCGATAACATAAACCTACTAGTATCACCAATCTACCAAGATGATTAAATTAACCTTCTCCACAAAACAGTTTAGATTCATCTACAAGTCATCTGCCAAGACTAAGGAAACACTGAGCACATCTCTTCAACCTAAGCTGATTTATATTTAAAAAAAATAAACTTAAATTTTGCCAGCATATGAAATCAATTTCCAAAACACATACCCACACCATCTATCAAAAATACCATCACAACCTAAATGCAATACACAGTTTATACAACAAAACTTAGCTTTTCATGTTAATAGAAAAAATAAAACAAACACGCCCGAATAACAGTCAACAAGATGAAGAAGAATACTCACTACTTCCAAACGGGAGGGAGCTTCTTGGTCCTCTTGTAGTAGCGAGCAAGGCGATGGATCCTGCTCTCGACCAGGATCAGCCTGAACTTGGAATCCTTGTCCTTCCTATTCCTCTCCAAATGCTTCCTTATCGCCACTGCCTTCTTGATCAGGTGATAGAGATCCTCAGGGATCTCAGGCGCCAAACCTCAAAAACCCAACAAAAAAATTACATAACAAAAAAACTACTGAGAAATCATGAGAACAAAACAAGAAAAAGCAATACCATGGCCCTTGAGAATGCGGAGGATCTTGCTCCCTGTGACACTCTTCACCTGAGCAATCCCGTGTGAGTCACGGAGAATCACACCGATCTGCGACGGTGTCAGGCCCTTCTTCGCAAACTTGCAGATGTTTTCATCCACCTACGAACAGCACAATGGTCCCCAAAAAAAAAACACGATAACACAATTAAAATTTACCAAAAATCGATCTAAGCGGAGCAACGAATTGATCGATGGAATTCTCACATCCAGAGCGGAAATCTTGAGCCAGCTCGGAGGAGTCCTCTTGTAGGGCAATGCTGATGAGGAGATACCTTTCCTGCAGATCAAAGGCAACGACATCAGAATGATAGAGATCCAAAGACGAAGGAAATGAAGATGAACTACGAACCCGCGGCTGTGCATGCGACCCATGGTGTACGGGGCGGTGGCTCACGGCGATGCCGGCAAACCCTTCGCGCGTTTGAAGACGAAGAGCGAACTCCAAAGCCGGCGGGGGACAACGACTAGGGTTTTGTTTGACTTTATAGTAGAAGGATCGGATGCTGTAATTACAAAACTATCCTTGTTACCTTTGTTAATATACAAATCCTCGGTCGCCAAAATAATATTTATATACATACGGTTAAAATAAATGTATAATTTTAATTTAGCTTTTTTTAATACAATTAAGTTTTTATTTATATTATTTATGATACTAATAATTAAAATTTTTTAATAACACTTATTTATTTATGTAATAAATATCCATAAGGCCTTTAAAATTTAAAATATATAACAATTTTCATTATAGGAGTTGTTTAATTATATTATTTTTTATATATAATATTATCTCAAAACCTCTCACAATTTTAAAAACTCCGATGCAAAGCCGAGAATAATGCCTAGTATATATATACACATGTTTTTAGAAATAAAATGTTGTATTATATTGATAACCATTTTTTTTGCTTGTAAACTAGAAATGATATTTTTTTATTTATTTAAACCTAAGTGATTTTTGGGACAAAATCTAAGTAAAATATTTTAAATTTGTTTAAAAAAAATCCCTCTTCTAAAGAGCCATTTATTTTCTTAAAAACACGCGAAAAAAAATTTCCGCTTACGGTTTTTACAAATTAAGACATGTGTGTTTTTTTTATAATTAAGTACTTTGTGGTTTTCTGATTTTTACAAATTAAGGAAAAGCCATCAACGCCGTCTATGTTTGCTTAAGTGGCAAGGGTAAAAACCAATTTTTCAAATAAATTTTTCTAGTGCTAACTAAATTCTTTCAAAAAGGAGAATACGGTGAGACGAAGGAACTCATCGTCGGAATCGAGGTAGAGCTTCGATTTTTGATAAGGCTTGTCTTATTTTAACTGAGAAATTCTGAGATTTAGATGGGAAGAGGAAGGAGAGTAGAAGAAGAAGAAGAAGAAGAAGAAGAATGATAGAGGAAGAAGACAAGAGGATTGGAGAAAATTATGGCTGAAGATGTCCTTCATTGTATTCCTCATTTGATTATATAGCCATATAAAGAGAATCCTTATAATGCTGGCATTTCCTCAAACATGTGTTATGTCAAGATATTCTAGCTAGCTATAACAATCTCACTAACAATCTATGAATGGAAATTACAACTCATTCATTTATTTATTACGTACTAATTAATAATAACTAATTACTAATCAGCATTAATTGCTCCCATGATGAAGTCTGGGAATTTGGCTTGATTCTCTCCTTTGTTTCTCCTTGTGCTCTGCCTATTGAATACATTGTTTGTGCTAGCCCCATCAGGATTACTTCCCATAACAATTTCCCACACCGTCTCCGGAGAAACCGCATCTAATCCTGAACATCGGCGTTCAACCCGAGCTCCTCAATGGGGATGACATCAAGAAGAGTCAAGATCTAAAGGTTCAAATAGTGAAAACTGCCGGAGACCAGCGGATTAAGCAACAATAACCAAATCAGGCCAGAAATGGTGCAGTAATCCATGAGCATCTTTGCATGGATGAATCCATGATAGGAGGATCTTCATTTTAGCTTAAACTAACTTATAGTTGGCACAGAAAATAAATAAATAAATAAATAAGTGAAAAGTCGATTTTGCCCTGCCACGTAAGCAAATACAAGCTGTGTTGACAATTTTCTTTATTTGCAAAAATCGAAAAACCACAAAGTACTTAATTGTAAAAAAAACACACATGTCAACCATATAGGTTTTTTTTAAACTTTCCCCAAAAAAATATATAGAATTTCAAAATATCTCCCATGAGATTATATTAATCACATCTTGATAATTAAGTAATAAAGATATTGAAGTAGTTTTTAGATAAAATAAGGCAAGTAGGTGAAGAAAGTTTCGGTAAAATTGGAAACAATAAGCAACATGTAATCCCTGATTCAGATAATAAAATAAAAATAATAAATAGTTGAACAAAGGTTCAATTCAACATTTAAAAGCCAAGGGCAACATGTTCATACTTCATGCTTAGATAAGAACACCAGAAGTAAACAGAGATACAACTACCAAAAGTCCGCTGCAATGTAACTCATAAATAGTAATCCATACAGGATTTATATCTAAAATTGAAGGGCTGTCACAGAAAAACACCCTTCAAACTTCACGAATAACAATATCGAAATCAAAATGCAGCTTTCAGGTTTTCAAAATGCAGAGCAAGCCTTTTTTTCCCCCAAATAACCAGTAGGTTCGATCTCAAGGGCACTGAGGATCGAAGCTGCAACAAGTTTTACCCACGATTCCGGGAAGAAGACCAGGTGGACGATGATGATGACAGCCTTGAACCACCACCTCCGCCAAGTGACCGGCGATCATCATTTCGCCATCGATCGTTGGCTTGGGGTGGCCTATCATCTGACCTACTCCAACGATCATTGCTACTTTCAGATGGTGGTGCAGCAGGTGGCTCAGAGCGGCGAAACTTCGGCACATATTTGCCGGGAGCTGGTGCATTGGTCACGGCAGCAGCTGAGGCAACCACAGGCTCCACCGGACGGGATGCAGGAACAGGGTCAGCCAGTCTTGCGACAGGTTCAGAAGATCTCACAAGAAGAGCTTCTTTTCTCTCCCTCTCTTTCTTCTCTTCAATCTCCCTCTCTCTTTGCCGCTGCCTCTCAGCAATTTCATCAAGTTTAGCTTTCCTCTCTGCCTCCTCTCTTTTCTTCCTTTCTGCCTCTGCAAAATGTGAAGAGAAACAATTCAATAAAAAGGCAAGAAAAAAGAAACACGGTATTTTGGTGATCATGTCCAGTCAGAAAATTTAAACGCCCACAAGAGAATGACCAAAACATATACTTTTAAACTTCCCCATGCAGAATAGTATAAAAAGACAGGTTTTTCCAATGAAAGTCCATATATCAAGTTTTGTGAGACATATTTACAACCGTACCTTCACGCTTCCTGGCTTCCTCCTCTTCCTGCAGTTTGGTTAGCCTCTCTTCCTCAGATTTCAGATAGAAAAGCAGCTTTCGCTTGATTTCCCTGTCTCGCTTCCTCATTGTGACATGCTGGTTAATGCGCTCTTCTCTTTCATTCTTTAATCTGCTATATTCCGCTTCCCTGTGACCGACGATCTTACTCTGGAAAATAACCTGCAAGAGAAGGGCATTAAGGAAATCAAGAATCAGGATGGCAGGACAACTTACAAGAAGATGGTGGGTTTTCAAATGTTTCTCCAGGAAAATAGTGTATTGCAATCAGCACGCAATGGTTATGCATTTAACATGGGTATAATTATAGCTGAATGCTAGATCAGAAAATCAAAGAAAGAGAGTTACAAAATCCAAAAAAGAGTTAAAAAGAGTAAAAAAGGCAAGGTGATAAAACCTTATTGGGCAGCATCCTGCTCAGTCTATTTTTCTCTAGAAGATCACCCGCATGGTGCTGTCTGCTCAGCTCAATCTCTTTCTGCGGAATTAGGATAGCTTATCATTATATTACTTCACCCAAACAACACGGGTATAATGACAACAAGAAAGAAACAAACCAGCTGCTCGCTTTCATGGAGAATCCTTTCATCCTGAAGACGTTGTTGGTATGCCTGATCAACAAGTGGTGCTTGTTCATCCATCTTAGCATGTTCAAAATGATCCACAGTTTTTCTTAATTTATGCAGCTTCTTCTCCATCTCTTGTCGTTCCTTAATTTGCTCACTTAATGCCATCTCAATCAGAACCTGCTTAGTAACCTTTTCCTGCAAAAGTTTAATTAAAATATGATAAACCAAAGCGAAAGATCACTCAATTCTGATAATGATGTTATATAAATATAATAAGACAGTACATATGACGATGCAGATAATTAGTTTATTACCCCCTCAAGCACAGGCCTCTTTCCTTTCTTTTTCGTTCGTTTCTCAGTTTCTAAAAGTAATGCTTGAGCTTCTTGGAGTTCCCTCTCCTCTATTTCACGGCGGATTCTCTGCTCTTCCCTTCGGGTATATTCAGAGGCAAGTCGCTTCTGTTCTGCCTCCTCAGTTATTTTCTGCAGTTTCAATCTTTTTGATTCTTCCTCGCGTTCCTTATCCAAAAAAGACAAGCTGTTAGAGCACATAAAAATGGAATGGTAAACCAGAAATTTTCTTCAGGAAACGATAATTGCTATATACCATTTCAAGCATCTGGCGCTCATGTTCTTCCTTACGCTTCTCTATAATGGACTTCCGGGCAAGGAGTCTCTTGTGTTCCTTATCAACAATATCAGCTAAGCCAAGCCAGCTATCCCCCAGCTTGGATTGCTTTCTCACTGATGGATAAATAAGACCCCTTGCTTTATTGAGAGAATCGGCAAGAATTGCCAAGTGACTACTTAGACTATCAGACTCAATGTCCTGAAAAAAATTATTTTATACCAATAGTTAAAAACACATGAAAACTTAATCCCAATGTAAATTAATAAACACATAAAAAATGATTCGTTCACAATAACGGTATCAACTATTTGCAGCATACAGAAGTTGGGAATGCACTGAAGCATTCTATTTCAAGCCATTAATCTCAAGCAACAAAATAATTTGCAGAATTTTTTCCCCTAATCACTAAAAAAAAATATATAGAGAGGAAGATGTAGAAGACAGATGGCATTCACATACCATAGTACCAAAATGAACTGTACCCTTTAGATGATCAATTCTCATGGCAATAAAATTATATTTCACAGCATCAACAGAAATCTTCTCCATAACTGAGAAATCAAAAAATGGAATCATCATTGAAAGCTTCTCAATTTTCATTGATTGATACACTTGAGAAACCTGAAGAAGGAAAAGACAGCATAGAAATAAGCAATGTAATCAATATCCGCTTTGAAAACCAAAAAGAATTCATGAATGGGCGGGGTATATGAATGTAGACCTGCTGGAGCACTCTCAATGTGCAAAGCTTCTCTAAGGCAGGAACATACTGCGAAAGATGCACATCAGGAAGGGAAGAGGCTGAAATAAGTTTGCCTCCCACCTTGGATATCTTGGCAAGCAAAGGCTGAACCTTTGATGCAAGATCCAATGGGAAGAATTCATTTTCTAAAAGATGGTACAGGTCCTTAACTTCTTGTGAGACACAGCTCATCACACCTTTGGAGACCTAAACAGAAAATTGCTTGTTTATTAAATACACAGATGTAAAATATTTCTCCGAGCAAAATTTATGCTCTTTGATGAAAATAAGGCACAAGTTTATCCTGCAGATTTCTTTTATAATATCACTAATAAAGCATTTGTGGGTGTCGGCTTTACATTCAAGGAGGCTTTTATAGAGCATGTAAAGTAAAAGGAGTCATCATAAAGTACATCATATCCTGTAAGTATATTAAGACATGAATTAAATAAATAATAACATGAATGCAATGGTATGACATTAGAATAAAATGTCATTCAAAGGTTGTTGTCCAGCTACAAATATCAATAAGGAGTAATAACAAGAAAGTATCAAAGAAAAATGCTTACCCCTATATAATCATTATAACTGACAGTAGCGGCAATAAATTCAGAGAGAAGATATTAGAGGCACATATAAAGCCATTAATTTCATGACATCATAAAGAGATAAAGCATATATTACTTAAAAAAATATCAATTAATCTGTTTTACGTTGAAAATCAGTTAAGTCACAGATCTAATCCAAAGAAATAGTTCTAGACAACCAAAATATGAGATTATGCAGTATGCGATGACAATCAATTATTTTTAAAAAGCAAGCCAATGCCACTGTGTCTATCTATTCTTCAAGATAAGCAAAAACTTGTCAATTCATAAAAATAGTCATATGTTTGCTACACAGATGCTTCTAGGAACCAACCAAAAGTATCAACCGTGTCCCTTGCCATGCATAAAGCTCTGAATCCAAGTAGCATGGAGCAATTATAACATAGAGGTTGCTAGGGATATTGAAAATTAATCATACTACTCATCATATCTTGTCATCCAACAGTCTCTGGCAAACACATAACTGAGAGATCTGATTTCTCCAGATTATGCATAGCTACCTCAGTATATACCATTTCTGTATAACCACCAACTGAAGCCTAGTTTGATAGTAAAAAATGACAACAAAATAATGTGGACCATAAAACATGCTCAATAATGACATGGACAAATACACCACTTAGTGAACCTTGACACTATGCAAATAAATATTTACCATAAAAACATTTAAGCAGAGGAGATAAATTGCTCACACATGCGATCAATTACCATGCAATCTCAAATTACATTACTCAGAACATAAGTTATGTTGTGTTTAATAACCAAGTTTCCAGAAGAATCAAGCACACAAAATCAAGCAACTGCCATGTTTGGACATGATGACGAAAAATCACTATCGATATAATCAAAGACAGAGAAGTGGAAAGATCAATCAAGAATCTTATTCGTATAGATTAAAACCTCTTATTAATGCAGGAACCACTTCAATTGAAAGAATACAAATAACAAGAATTTTCTGAAATTTTTTAGCAACTCAAAACCAACAGTGGATTAACATTCTAACTTATGGAATGAAACTTATCCGCCATGAGCATCACATAAACAACATTTAGATCGAATTCTATATGTTGATTCCTACAATCAAATTGTGCTAGTTTAGCATCTGTTGATACCAACTTAAGAGAACAGGGCACCAAGTAAAGTATTTAGTGCTTACCAATTCTGAGAGAAGTGATGCACGTGATAGCTGCAAGAAAAATAAACTTGCCTTAGAATTAAGGTACACAACCATCACAAGAGAACAAAAAGGGCAAGCAAATTTTTTTTATACATACCACTTCTCTACCCTCTCGCTTAGGATCCACAATAAAACTTATGAGGCTGGTCATCCGTAAATTCCGTTCTTTTTCATTTTCAAGTTCCAAATGAGATGAACCATATGAATGGTCATATGGAGTCACTGCAAGAGCAGCTAACAGGACAGATGAAGCAATAAACTGCAAATCTTTTTGTGATAAATTCTTATTGTAACTTTTCTGTAGAGTGAAAAGTTTGAGCCATGCGTATGCATGGTAAAGATGACTGTTTGACATCCAAAATATCTCTGTCAGCTTAGAATAATAGATAACCATCGTAGATGGCTTAGGGCTTTTCTTTACCATGCTCATTAAACCATGGATATCCTCCACTGACCGGAAGGCTTCCTGCAACAATACAAAATTATATTAAATTAAGGAAAAGACTAGCATTGAGGGGGGGAAAAAGGAATTGATATACATGTTAATAACAACAATACACACCTGCCATAGTCCAAGCTCAGTTGCCATCTTAAGTTGTTCTACTCTTGTATCCAAGTAAAGATGAAGACTTTCAGGAGCGCTCAAATCTGGCCTATCCCTTTGATCTCGGTATTTGTTTAGATTGGCAAGATGGTTTCTAATTATCTCACATAGCCGACGAAATTCAGTGGTTCTTTTGTATTGCTTGCAGAACTGGAAGGCCCGATGTGCAGTCATCTGCATGTTGAATCAAAGACAGTAAGCATAAGACCAATGACAACACCACATTTATTCGTGTGAAAAATACTACTTTGAACTGACAATTATCGAAATTTCTAGGATCTACCAAATGACGAAATCTATCATCTAAGCAGCTTATTGGAAACAGTTATACAGGGAAAATGCAATGATTACGATAAAAATCAACCTAGAGTCATACTCAACATTTAAAAAAGTACATATAAAGCCATCATTTGTCAAAATGTATAATTACCAATGGCATCCAGAGTGAAACCTGAGGTGAAATGAATAAACCTAAGTCCTATGCATACCCACAGTTCAAACAACCATCATATAGAACGTGTGATAAGAAAACTGACAACTGGCATTAGGTGAAATGTATAAACCGAAGCCCCACACATATCCGCAGTTCAAATAACCATAATATAGAACTCGTGATGAGAAAACTGATAACGAACACAAATTCAATCTGGAAAATTTAGAATTATAGCGGGCATCAGAATGGCTAATCTTCTTGGCTTAATTATTGAGATTTTCCCAGTGAACACATATCCCCCCTACAATGCTTTCCATCCCAATCCAACCAGTTCCAAATGGGAGATAAATTATAGAAGCAAATGTTTAATTAGGAATAAAAGGCAAATGAAGGTATATCTGATTAGCCAAACCAGTTCCAGGGAGGCAAGCTAAATTCAAAAAAATATGTCATCAGCTGGTATACCCTTACACTGCTCAAAGTAACCCGGTATTTAATCACATTTTATTTTTAAATACCATAAAGGTCTTGATGTACAGTTTATCACATATATCATCATAAAACCTTCCATATTTACATGTAGCTTCTTAAATTGTTTCATACGTTCAAGTATACGTGTGTGCACACGGGCGCGTGTGTGTGCGCGAGGGAGCACAAGTGTAACCATCTTTCTTGACATCTAGAATATTATAGGGGTACTTTTGCTAATGGTTAAAAAATGTATGAAATGCACATTTTCATGAAAATCCACATATAGTGATAAAAATTGCATCATCAGTAACATGTAACTTACCGCATATAGAGCTTCCAACTTAGAATTGTTCCGCAAAATCTCAAGCACAGTTCTATAGGTTTCCCACAGAAACTTGAACCATGGGGTAACAACCTCCCTGTCAGACCTTTCCTTTCCCTTCTCTCCACTGACATAACTCAGCATTAAATCTTCAGGCCTCTTATCTGCTTCCAGATCCTCTACATCCAAGGCATCTTCTAGTGCTTGTGCCTGGTTTCGTGCTTGCTCAGCCCTCTCAGACGAGAGCTGCATGAAGTGTTTTATAACCTCCTCCAATGAACTAACATTCACTTGTTGGCAAACAATGCGGTATTGGATAAGCCCATCCTTTGCAAATCTGCCTCTCCGCATATCCACACAGAGTTCAACATATTTGAACATGATCTTTTCAAGGGTTTTCTGCCAAGCCCTGTATCTCTTTGAAGTAATAAGATCATGAAGTGCTTGCAAGGCAGCTTGCTTTTGCCCAACATTGATCAGTTCTGCACATGGACAAGATTGTTAAAACTTTTAAAGCAACACCACAAAAAGAAAAAACTATAATGATTTTATTAAATTGACATGAAACCATCAAAACTAATGGGAGACTGCATCAGCAAGAAAAAAAAAAGGCAAAACTACATCTAAGCAAGCTCAAATTGCACCTGACAAAAGATATGAAGAGAGATGGAGAGAGAAGGTATTCCGGATATGGAAACAAAAAGGAGCCAGACCATGAAATATGGGGATCCTACGAGCTCAACTGAACTTGGTGGAAAAATAATAACAGGCATATACAGGCTAATGAAAATCTACACTTAATTTTATGCAATAGACAAAATTGACCGAGATAGAATGAACAATTTCCTTGCATTGAATAAAGAGCATCACTGGACAAACAAAACTCTATCCTTTAGTCCGTTAACACCGAAGGTTTGGGTCAACAGAATACCTTGCAAACGGACATAGATTAATGAAAACCTACACAAGATTCTATGAGCAAGACACAAACTAGGGAGAGATAGCACATGCAATAAACTCGAGAACTAACATCATCAAGGCCATTGAGACCTCAGGTAATTTGACACATAATGACCAGATAGATCCAAACAATTTACAAAAGTTTTGCAAACCAGAGCTTCTAAAAATCAGTGAACAATAAATTAAAAAACACAAAAACAAAAACAAAGACACTGCTACAACAAAGAACTGCTTTCCAGTTAAAATAAGATAGCGATTGCTACAATATCCCCAAATATCACAGAATTAACAACGAATGCAACATCTTACGGCCAAAGCAAATGAGGTTGAGACAAAATACTAACCCTCGGCACGCTTCAGAGCGTTCTCCGGCTTAGCAAAGGTCGCCATGATTGCCAAAAACCTTTAGCTGTCGCCTGCTCCAACAAGCAGGCGCAGTAATCACCTAAAATAAAAAGAACCAAAGATTTGATATCGTTAATCTCTCTAATCCAAAAAAAGCAAAAAAACAAAAACAAAAACAAAAAAAGAAAACCTAAATTAAGTGATAAAAATCTAATTTTTAACCACTTCTCACTCAATCTATCAATCCCTGATCTATATTTAAATCAAAAACCAATAATCCACCGAATATTAAGGGTTAAAAACACCGTTGCACAAACTGTAGACGAAAATATAAACCCTAAGATCCACAAAAAAAGGCCACTGAACTTTTCAATAAAAATCAAGTTAGAAACCACAGATCCAAAGCATATCAAATCCTCCGAAAACCTCAAAACCTAGAGAAATTACCTCGTGCGTGGGGGAACCGAAACTGAAACTTGGAGATCGATCGCGACGGCGCCGTGCGAGCGAAAGAAGAAGAAAGGGCGTGCGAGAGAGAGCCGCACTTAGGTTTTATATTGATTGCAAAATTACTTTTTTGCACTTCCAATGGTTTCTCAAACTCTTGGTTCAAAATTTTAAAAAGAAAAAAAAAATAGAGATAAATATTAGCTTGTTTGAGTGTAAATAGTGTATTTATTATGTTTGGTATGTTCGAATTAATAAATTTTTATTTAAGGTATTTTATATATTTGGTAATATTATTATAATGTAATATTATATTTTGTGTGAGCCCCACCCTTAAATTAGATCCTAGCCGTCAATGCAAGTTTTTTTCAATCGAGACCATTGATTGCTAGCTCCATCCCTCTACCACTGACCTCTTATAAAAAAACCCTAGCCCTCTTTTTCCTTTACTTCATGGTGGTGCCGTGGCGAGGACGAGTGGATCTTCTTATCGAGTGTTGTTTTGCTTCTTTCAAGGTAAGATCTTTGAGCTTGTTGCATAATTAATGATTATTATTGATGCCGGTTGGCTCTAGATTTATTTCTTTCTGAAACCCTAAAATTTGTTCCTATTTGTGATTCACCTTTAAAACATTAGATTTAGACCTTGAGTTTCTAGGGTTTGTTCTCAATTTGTAGTTTGAAGGAGTTTTGTTTCTTTTTTGATGTATGTACCTAAGCATATTCTTAGGATCTTTGACCGTGATGCTTGTATGGATTTAATCACATCTCAAGGATGAGATTTTGCATGATATATTTGATGTAATGTGAAGTATAGTTGATTGAGGTATAATCTTTCGCCATGAGAAAGGAATTGTTAGTTGATCTAATTTGAGAGGTTTCAGATTTTCGTTTTTGACAATAGAAGAAATCCCTCTCCTTTTTTAGAGATCTTAGAGGAATAATTTGGAGGAGAGTAAAATATGAAAGTTGTAGATTTTGATGTTACCTAAATACCTGCAAAATTTCAGATTTATTACATCTGTAGTCTGTGAGATATAGCCTTTTTAGTATAATTGTCTCGGATGATATTTCTGTGCAGAACTTGAAGAATCATGGCCGATTTTGATGATCAGAGAGATTGAATTAGATAAGGTGAAAAATAAGAAAGTCGTTCATTTTTGAGTTGTCTGATTGTCAATAAAATTTCATTAAGTTTGGAGTTGTAGATTAAGAGATATGCATATTTTAATAGTATATGTCTGAATTATAATTTTACAGAAATAGTTAGAGATTCAATTGAATGTTATAAATTGAGTAGTACTCTAAATTATGTGAATTTCGGCTATGTCATAGTGTTAGGTGTCTATTATTCTCAGAATTTTTAAATTTGTGATTTGGAAAAGTGTGAGTGAAGTTTTGAGGGTTTTAGTACTCATTGATCATGTTGGAATTATTGATATGGCTTTTAGAGTGGGAAATTGCTATTGTACCCTCACAATAATCAATATTTGGGAGTGTAGAATAATACTTTGAACTTTTTGCATTTTTACCCTTCTAAAAATCTTTTTGTTTAATATTATTGTTTGTTAGCTCGATTTTGTTATTTAAAGCTAATAGGATCTCTTCCCAAATATAGGGCATGCCAAAGGTGTAAGGTTTGAGAGTATTTTTGGGCGTTAATCAGGTAAGTATCCCACATATAAACCCTATTATATGTTTATACTTGAAAATTCAAGTTTTGTGAACTTTTGGAATTTTTAAAGAAAATTACTGATTATTTTGACATATATATTTTGGATTATTTATTTATTATTATTTTTGGAATTACTTTAAATTATTTGAAATTTTGAGTTAATGATATTTTATTTTGGATTACAATTATCGGAAAGGTTTAAATATTTATTTTAATTCGGATTATTTAATTTGTAAAAATTTAAATAGTTTATCTAAAAATGTATTACTTCAATTATGAATTTTAGGTATGTTTTTAGTTAATTTTTGATTAAAGAATATTATTATTTTTATTATCTGTTCATGTTTGTATTCCATTAACTGGTGTATTTTGATATGACAAAAAATGGGATCATAGTTCTTGTAAATTCTTGTACTTTGCTTGTTTTTGAATTTTTGTTAGTTCATCGTTTTTGTGAACGAGAAAGTATTTTTGACATAGAAACTAGTCCCCAAATAACTTTGCAATAACCCTGTCACTGGGGGTTAAACACTGACCGTGTCGACACGTATTTTGTTATAGAAACTATAGTTTCCCACCGCTTTCCGTCGGTGAAGAATAACGACCTCGATAATTTTTGGCTCGAGGGTCACCGAGGGTAAAAAAATATGACTTTTTGTTAAATTTTGTCTCGGGTCACCGAGGGTAAACATATGAATTTTTGTGATTTTTGTTTTGCGATAGTTGCTTGGGGGACCTATATGCTCAGTTTTGACATCTTTGTTTACTTGAAATAATTCTGGTTTCCGTTTTTCTCATTTTGATAAATTATGATTTTGTGTAAATGATCCCAATATTTTTAGTGGGTGCTTACTTGGCTGTCAAGCTCATAAATTTTGTTGATATTTTTTTCAAATCAGGAGTAGAGGTCAGTGGCAGATAGCTTAGCAAGGATCGTTGGGCCATCGCCGTTTTATTTACCTTGTACCAAGTCCCGATTGTTGTGGGCCTAGGTTTTATTTGAATAAGTTTATATTGTTTTTGCAATCCACTGAGTTTGATTTTTGTTCTGTTTTGGATCAGGATTTGAGGCCTTGTATGCCTACTTGGTTTCGGCCTTATAGGTGTACGGCCGTTTGTCAGCATCCCGGGTCCATAAAACTGGGTTCCGGGCGTGACATTTTGGTAATATTACATCTTGATTTTTTATCATGGAATAAACTTTTAAAAATTCTTTGATTTTTATGATAAAATATTTTAAAAAAATATCTACACTAATATTAACATTTTTCAACGTATAATATGTAATTCACTCTTGCTTTTTTGTGTGACATGTTTTGATGATGTCAAATTTAATATGATCAATCATGCAAATAAAATTTATTAAGTTGGCTACGATGCATATTTTTAATTTTTTTATTTTAAAAAAAATTGTTAATATATATATTAGAATTTTTATTTTAATAGATATTTAAATTTCAAAAAATAAAATTTATATTTTATGGAAAAAAATACTTTCTTAAAAAACCAAGGTTGTCAGACCCGCCGAGGCAATGACCCGGCCAATGTCAGGGATCAAGGGCCAATGGGTTCGACCGTATCGAACCGGGGTCAATAATAAAATATAAAAAAATATTATAATACTTAATAATTAGCAAATATAATATTAAAACTATAATTATAATATAAAAAACTACTCAAATTTGATATTTAAATTGATAAATGACCTTATATACATTAGTGTTTTCTAATTATGTCATTTATTTTTATATTTTTTAAATATTTACAAATTTAATATATTAATATATAATTATCGAACTTCTCTCGCGTTATTTATTTATTTGTTTGTGTATTGGTTGATTTTGTTAAAATAAATAAGAAATTTAATTTACTAAACTCTTATATCTCAATTGAGTTTTTATTTTCTTTTAAATTTTCTTATATTTTTTATTTAATTAGAATACTTTATTTTTATATTTTATAATAAAATTACATTGATTTATTGTTTTATTTTCTTAATAAATTTAAATTTTAGAAAGTATGTACTTAACATATTAATAGATTTTATTTTTAAATGTTAATTTTGGTTGGTATGTTTATGATATATATATATATATATGTATATATATTGTAATTCTATTTATTAATTATAAATTATAAATTAATATTAATAAATATACACGATTTTGTGGTTTTTAATGAGAAAATAATAATAAATTATTAAATATTATAAAAAAAAAATTTAAACATTGTGACCCGATTGACACGGCCGAGTCAACAGGTTCCCGGTTGAACCGCCCGGGTCACCGGGTTAACACCGGGTTTTCTCATACCCGGTTCAATGGGGTAAACCCGGGGCGGCCAAATGGCTGGGTTCCGATTTTTCTGTGCGGGCCGGTCCGGGTCTGACAACCTTGTAAAAAACACAATATTTTTTTTATTTTTTTATTTTTGACTTAAGGCAAAGTAAACAAGCATCGAAATTCAAATTTTAATAGTCATAAGATTTTTATTGTGAACATCCAACCATTCGTTTCTAGAACAAAAAAGATTCAAAAGAAAGTTTTAGAGATAGAAAATGTCAATCTCCCTGCTAGGATAGGGGAGTTTTCTTGATCTTTTATCTTTTTCTCTCGTGTCTTTTCACGAGGTTTACTCAGGAAGGTCTCGGTTTTCTTCATGTAGGAGCAATACAGTCGTTTATCTTTGGAGGACGACGGGGAGGGGGGCCTGATTATCCCTCAGAGTGTTGCTGGACACAGGGAGGAAAGGGATCTGCACTTGTGCTTGGTAGGAAGGGTTCTTACAAATAAGAATATAATTTTTTGGGCGTTGAAACACACTTTGGCGAGTGTGTGGAGGCCGATCCGAGGAGTTAGCATCAAGGAAAGTGGTCCGAATTTATTTTTGTTCCAGTTCTATCATGAGGTGGATTTCGAAAGGGTAGTGGATGGGGGCCCTTGGACTTTCAACACAGATCTATTGATCTTTAAACAGATTTCGGATGTGTAACAACTTTTTGATATCCATTTAAATGAGGTAGACATTTGGGTTCAGCTCCATGGTATTCCTTTTGGTCTCAGATTTGAGTGGGCCTTCCAGCATATTGGGAATTTCATTGGCAGTATTATTACAAGTGATACTAGAAACCTTTTCGGAGTTGTGGCATTCCTACATGAGAGTACGTGTTCGGATCGACATAAGACAACCCCTAAAAAAGGGCATGAAGATCAAGAAGGAAAGAGGGGGTTGGGCATGGATAGAATTCAAGTATGAAAGGCCGCCAACCTTTTGCTTTTTTGTGGGAGATTAGGCCATGGGGACAAATTTTGTGAGCTAACATTAGAGCAAGGCTCCAGCTCAGGCAGTAAACCATATGGTTCATGGCTGCGGGCAACAAGGAGCAATCAAATGGTTCATGGCTCGAAATGGTTGGTAGAGGAAAGTAATGACAACGAGGGTGGCGCCGATGGATGGAGGAGCCGGAGTTGGTCCATTGATCATAGTGAGAGGGGAGATATGCAATATGGACAAAAAGAGAATTTTCATATGGGCAATAGTAGTGGTAATTTAAGAGGTGATGGGCAGCAGCATGATAACAGTCACCAACTTCCACCGAAGAGCCATGTCATTCTGACGGAACATGCAAAATAGAGGATGTCCAATCAATAGGGGGCCCTAATAAAGGAGTAATCATTACTGAACCCAAAAGGAGAAGAGTAGTGCTCTCCAACGATTATCATAAAGGGGAGGAGGAACAGACTGTTATGCTTGAGGAGTTGGGCCAGACTTTGCAGATTGAGCCCAATAAATTTAATAATCTCAGTCCTGTTCATAGTCAAATGGAGAGTCATGAGGGATATGCTATGTTGGGGACAAACAGTGAGCAGTCACACACTTATCAAGTGGCGGGTTCTGCTAGGCAAGCACGCCGGACATTATGAAAATTTTAAGTTGTAACTGTCGTGGATTGGGCAACCCACGTACAGTTCAGGTCTTAAAGGACTTAGTCCTTACTCACAGGCCCAATTTTGTTTTTATAATTGAGACCAAGTGAAAGCAGGATAGGGTCAACTATGTTCGAACCCAAATTTCTTTTGATAACTTATTTTGTGTAGGGACGGTGGGGCAACGGGGTGGTCTAGCATTATTTTGGAACACTCCATCTAAGTTATCTCTGTTGAGTTTCTCGAATTTTCATATTGATGTGGCAATCTCTACTGATGGGGAGAGTCCATAGAGATGGGCAGATTTTTATGGAAGGTCATAGCGACATCGACGAAGGAAAGGGTGGGAACTTCTTAGGAGTTTGGCAACTAAGTCGATCCTACCTTGGGTGGTGATTGGGGGACTTCAACAACATAACCAGGTTCTCTGAGAAGGAAGGAGGTAATCAAACTCTAATCTAGCTGATAAGGGGTTTCTGTGAAGCCATTTTAGATGCATAATTTAATGATTTGGGGATGGATGGGCATAAGTTCACATGGGCGAAAGGACTGGGATCTCAGTCTCGGGTGGCAGAGAGACTAGACCGGGTTCTAGCGACGAAGGCATGGAGAAGGCGTTTTGACCATTATCGAGTGATAAATCTAGGGCATTTCTCTTCAAATCACTGCCCGATTCTCTTATGTCCCTCAATGGTGCCGATAACTCAAATAAGGAAACGATTTAGGTTTGAAAACTCGTGGCTTTCAGAGGAGGATTGTAGATTGGTGATTTTGAAAAGCTGGTCAGCCAGGGAGAACACTCAAATCATAGACAAGATTAAAGGCTGCGAGGAAGCTCTTGGCACATGGGGGAGCATCATACATACCACTTTAGGAGGAGGTTAGTATTCTATAGGACAAAGCTGATGGGTGTTCGGAGGGACGTTGGAGGGATGGCATATAGGGAGATTGTTGAGGCTAGGGTGAAGTATTTTGAGGTGTTGAATCAACAGAAAATTCATTGGCGACAGTGAGCCAAGTTATATGAGCTCCATGGAGGAGAGCGTAACTCAAAGTATTTCCATGCTCAAGCTTCACAGCAGAAGAGACAGAATACTATCTCAAAGCTACAAGATGAATATGGAGTTTGGAGGATGTGGGATACGGGGCTGCAAGAGTTTATTGTGGAATACTATAAGAGAGTTTATCTATCTAGATCTACTCAGCCGGAGCTTGTAACTGACAGAATTGCGGAGCGGGTTTCAGTGTCAAATAGGGAGTAACGTTTGGCAACATTTTCTCACCATGAGGTAAAGGTTGCAGTTTTTGATATGCATCCAGATAAAAGCTCTAGGTATAGATGGCCTTAATTCGGCTTTTTTTCAACACTATTGGGATATACTCGGTCAGGATGTCTCACAGGCTTGCAGAAGATGGATCAGAGAGCGGTCGTTTCCTCAAGAACTTAATGAAACAATCCTAGTATTAATCCTGAAGGTGAGGAATCCACAAGTGTTGTCAAATTTTCGCCCTATCGCACTGTGCAATATTCTCTATAAGATTATGAGCAAGATGTTAGATAGAAGGTTGAGGAGTATTATCAATAAACTCATTTCTGATAATCAGAGTGCTTTTGTACCAAGACACCACAATATTATTGTTGCTGCGGAGATTATGCATTTTTTGAAGATGAAGACTCAAGGTAAGCATGAGATGGCTGCTTTGAAGATTGATATTTGTAAAGCGTATGATAGACTGGAATGGTCTTTTATCAATTCTATGTTGCTAGCTTTGGGATTTCCCATTGAGTGGGCTCAAATGATCATGATTTGCATTACCACTGAATAGTTCAGAATATCTGCGGGGAACAACCTATCTGAGATAATAGCGCCAAGCAGGGAAATTCGTCAAGGTTACCCCCTGTCACCACTTATGTTCATCTTGTGTGCTGAAGGCCTTACCAGATTGATACAGCAACATGAGCGTATGGGATTGATACATGGGGCAAGAATCGCCAGAGCCACTCCTTCAATTTCAAGTCTGCTTTTTGCTGATGATAGTATCCTATTTTTTAAAGCAACGATGACAGAGGCCGAAACTATATGTCAAATTCTGAAAACATATGAGCATGCCTCAGGTTTAGAAGTTAATTTTTATAAATCAATCATTATTTTCAGCACAAATACCCCGTTGTCAAAGCTCAGTCAAGTGTGTGATATCCTTCATATACATGAGGTTGCACAATAAATCCAATATTTGGGGCTTCCGATTTGGATTGGGAGGCAGAAAGTGAAGAGCTTCAACTTTATTCGGGATAGAGTTTGGGGGAGGTTGTCGAGCTGGAAATCAAAATTGCTTTCAAGGGCGAGCAAGGAAGTGCTTTTGAAATTGGTGATCCAATCTATCCCAAATCATTGTATGGGTGTGTATCTACTACCGTTGGATCTATGCAATGCATTAGAAAGAATGATGAACTCATTCTGGTGGGGTAATCAAAGGAATAAGGAGAGGAATTTAATGTGGATGAAATGGGATCGACTATGAAGCATAAGGATGGGGGAGGACTAGGATTTCGGCAAATCCACGAATTTAATGTGGCCCAGTTAGGAAAGCAAGCGTAGAGGCTGATTCAGAAGCAAGATTCAATGGTGGGTATGGTTTTAAAAGCCCGATATTTCCCAGATTCTTCTTTCCTTGAAGCAAGATTGGGCCATAATCCGAGTTATGTGTGGCGGAGCATACTCGCAGCCCAGGCCATGGTTAAAAAAGGAACTCAGTGGAGGGTGTCAATGGTCAGTCCATACCATTGTGGAATTCGGCATGGTTACCTGATGCAGACTGCCCAAGTCTTACCTCTAGTCTGATGGTAGGATCTGAGGATTGGAATGTGGCAGATTTTATCTATGAGGGGGGACAAGTGCTGGGATTTATCAAAAATTACAAATTAGAACAGTAGAGATAGAGAGTTGATCTTACAAGTCCCGTTAAACTGTAGAACAATACCTGACTCCTTATGCCGGTGGCTGGATAAATAGGGAAAGTATCGAGTCAAAGATGCGTATCATCTACTGACTGATTGGGTCAGTCAGTGAGAGATGGATCCTAATGGGCCTTTCATGTGGCAGAAGTTATGGCGGCTAAAAATTCCACCGAAAGCAAAAGATTTTATGTGGAGAAGAATGGCGAGGTGTCTACTAACGAAAGTAAGATTATTATCTAGGCATATATCGGTTGATGCGGCATGTTGTTTGTGGGGTGTAAATTTTTCATGTAGTCACTGTGTTATGGTGGATTTTCACTTTGATCATGGTGTTTCAATTTGTTTTTTTTTTGTCATTAGTTATCGATTTGTTTTCACCGGTTGGTCACTTAGGGCTTTCTGACAGAATTTGAATGACGTGGCCATCGGAAATGCCACGTCAATATTTTTTTAATATTTCTCTTATCCCAGCTGGAGAGAGGATGTTGACTCGGCTAACATAACCCCAGCCAGGATGCTGACTCAGCTCATTTAATCCTAGTCAACATCCAACTAATCTTCTCCTTTCCCATTTTATGCTAGGGTTCATCCTTCCAAACCGAGAGAGAAAGGAGAATTCGATCCGAGAGAGAGGGAGACATCCGATCCGAGAGAGAAAGGGGAGACACTCACTTGAAGCACGCGGTTTCTCCATCAGCGTTGAAGCGAGGAGAGGAAGAAAAAGTCCTGAATTTCGGACGACTAAAGTTAGGGCTAATCTGCGGCGACCATAGTTGGTCATAATGCCGAACTATTGGAATATAAGAGATGTGAAAGGCACATCACCAGAATATGGTAAGTTATTCTTGTCCATTTTCAATTTATTTTTCCTTTCCATGTTAATTTACTTTTTCAATCTTTCTTGATTCGTACCATTTTGTCCTTATCTAAATCTGTAGTTCTTATTGGGACCCAGTTGTTATCCTCTCCATAACCTGCAAAAACTAGCCCAAGTATGATGTATATTCAACTGAGTTTAGAATGCTTGAAATGTGATGTTCCTTTATATACTCTTGATAGTTGTTCATGTTTTGTTAATTGCTTGGTTGTCCTTTGTATAATAATCAAAATTATCTCTGTGGAGTACATAATTAACATGCTTTGGTGAAGTACATGATGAACACCTTTAAATACATCTAATATTATTGTTTGTATGTGTTTGCCTGACTGTGTTTGTATGGCATACTTGTATGTATTGTATGTATGATGTACTGATTATAATTTATATATGTTTTATTATTTCTTATAATAATTTCCATTGTTTTCATCCAGTGCCCTTTGCTGATTTTTTTACAATACAAATTCACTATGGGATGGATGATATTGCAAATTGGAGTGATTATAGGATGGCAGGCGTTGTAGATTTTTGTGATGCTGATTTCATATCTAGATTGGAGATTTTAGATATGGCCAGAGATTTGAAGATTCATGTAGATGGGTGCAGCTTATGGTGGAATGAGAAGAGTAGTAAACTAGCAAGGTTGAAAGAATTAAAATCTGACTCAGATGTCATTCTGATGGCTTCAAGTGTGGGGCAGAACAAGATTGCAAGTGTTTATGTGAAGGTTGTTACGATGGATGATCCCATTGGTCCGAACAAGTCAGGAAATGTTGCAAGTGTAGGCAATTCAGTGAAGGCAGCAGAGGCTAATGTAGAAGATGAACTAGATGAAGTTGAGGAAGAGCTCATAGATGCTAGGGATGAAGACCTTGATGGTGGTGAAGAACATGTATACGGTAAAAGTTTGCAGGATGATGAATTGCAAGAAGAAGCTGGAGATAAAGATCTTGATGCTGCTAAAGAACATTTGGACTCTGAAAGTGGACAGGGAAGAGATCCTGAAGATCATGTGGTCAATAAAGGTGTACAGGATAATGAAGGGCAAGAGGCTGAGGGAGATGGACAGGAAAGTGATGCAAAGAGTGATATTCATGACTCTGAGTATAGTCTTAACAGTGAAGGCAGTGACAAGGCTGAAGGTGATGAAGGGGATGAAAGGAATTCTGGTGCTAATCAAGGATCTGATGCTCATGTGAATGTTGGTCAGGTGGTAGATGATGATGAGCAGGATGTACAGACTAACTATGCTGATTCTGATGAGCTACAATCATGTTCTTCAACTGATGAAGAAGGTATCAAGCTTCCAAAGCCCAAATATTCCGAATTTAGAGAACATGCAGATATGAAAGATCCTCAGTTTAAAATAGGGATGAAGTTTAGAAGTTTTGCACAGTTCAAGCAAGCAGTGAAAAACTATGGGATAAAGAACATGGTTGTTATGAACTTCAAGCTAAACAGTAAAGTCAAGTGTAGGGCATATTGTAAAAAAGGATGTCCATTTTACCTGTGGGCTTCACCAATGATGCATGATAAGAACACAATTCAGATCAAGGCTGGTCATCTCAAGCATGAATGTACATGGGACCATAATATAAGGCATGTCAGTGTGAAGTGGATAGCAGAAGAATACCTGGAGCAGTTCAGAGTAGACCCATCTTGGAAGCTTTCAGGTATAATACAAGCTGTGAGGACCAACCAGCAAACAAACATAAGCAGATTAAAAGCTTGGAGTGCCAAAAAATATTACAATAAGGTACATCATCAAGTATATCTTACTTTTTGAAATTGTTTTCTTAATATTTTCTTAGATGGATCAATAATATTGTTTATCTGATCTTTCTTTTATATACTTGTTGGCAATTAGAATGCTTGATGGGGATGAGCACACACAAATGTGTAGGTTGTATGATTATAGATTGGAATTGCTTAGGACACACCCTTAGTCCACAATCAAGTTTAGATACAATGAGGGTGTGTTTTCAGCAATGTATGTGTGCTTATCCCCACTCAAAGCAGGATTCCTAGCAGGTTGTAGGCAAGTTATATCAATCGATGGTTGTTTCTTGAAGGGATACTATAGGGGTCAACTACTTACAGTCGTTGGCATAGATGCAAATGATTACATCTATCCAATAGCATGGGCAGTGAGTGGGCAGGGAAAACTTCGATAATTGGGTGTGGTTTCTGGAATTGTTGGCTGAAGATTTAGAGATTAGCAACTCTCATCACTGGTGTTTCATGAGTGATAGGCAGAAGGTAAAGAAAATATTACTAAGTTTAGTTTTATTATTATCCTTTGTATCATAGTATGTTTCAATGTTCTGAATTAATTATCCTTTGAATCATAGTATGCTTTATGTGCTGACTAAATTTTAATTTGAATGGGATGTATGTTTCTATGTGCTGAATCATAGTATGTTTATATGTGCTGAATTTTACTTTGAATGGGTTGTATGTTTCTATGTCTTTGAATTAATTTTCATTTGACTCATAGTATGCTATATGTGCTTAATTTTTAATTTGAAGCATAGTATGTTTATATGTGATGAATTTTTACTTTGAATGGGATGTATGTTTCTATGTCTTGAATTAATTTTCATTTGACTTATAGTATGCTATATGTGCTGAATTTTTAATTTGAAGCATAGTATGTTTATATGTCTTTGAATTTTACTTTGAATGGGCTATATGTTTCTATGTGCTGAATTAATTTTCATTTGACTCATAGTATGCTATATGTCTTTGAATTTTTAGTTTGAAGCATAGTATGTTTATATGTCTTTGAATTTTACTTTGAATGGGTTGTATGTTTCTATGTGTTGAATTAATTTTTCATTTGACTCATAGTATGCTATATTTGCTGAATTTTTAATTTGAATCATAGTATGTTTCTATGTGTTTGAATTTTACTTTGAATGGGATGTATGTTTCTATGTGTTGAATTTTCCTTTGAATCATAGTATGCTATATGTCTTTGAATTAATTAACATTACTTTGTGTTTTGCTTTCCTTTTATTTTTGTAACTTGTCCTGTGAATGTTTGCTGGTGAATGGATCTTCCCTTAGGGCCTTCTAAATGCAATTGAAGAAATCTTCCCTTACAGTGAACATTGATTACGTGTGAGACATATACAAACAAACTTTAGAAAAAAATTGGTATAATTGTCATACAGGTCCTTGTAATTATGTACTTTCTGCCATTTTAGTCCTTGTAATACTTTTAGGTACATTTAAGTCCCCATATTTGTTCGAATTGGGACTTTTTAGTCCGAGGCGTAGATGGCATTATCTTCGTCGTTTCTTTTGAGCGAGCATGGTTTTTAAATATTTCTTTGTTAGGTACAATTATGTCCTTGTATTTGATCGAGTTGGTGACTTTTTAGTCCCCCTATTTACGTAATAAAAAAAGTCACATTTGCGATTAGGGTCAATTAAGTCCTCATATTTGACCGAGTTGGGATTTTTTAGTCCTCAATTTCGTAATAAAAAAAGTCACATCGGTATGAAAAGAAATAGCAAAGTTAAGCGCATCTATGCGCTGGACTAGAAAGTCTCAACTCGATCAAATATGAGGACTTAAATGTACCTAAAAGTATCACAAGGACTAAAAAGGTAGAAAGTACACAATTACAGGGGACATGTATGGCAATTAAACCAAAAATTTAGAGGTAAAAGTCTTAGGAACCATTTATGGGTCTTGTGCTAGGAGTAGTTACATCCACGCATTTAACATGGCAATGGAAGCACTCAAAGATCGATCGAGTGAAAGCCCACAATTTCATGAAAAAAATATTGACCCATGTCCATTGGAGCAGAGTCACACTTCAAATCAAAATTTAAGTGTGACATGTTGCTTAACAATTTATCGCGAATGCTTTAATGACCAAATACTTGAAGCCGGGACAAAGGGATAGTTAGTCTTAATGAGATGATCCGAACACGACTAATGGTTAGGATCCAAAGAGAAGAGATTTAATGAATAAATGAACCACGACATTGTCCTAAAATTGGTAACAAGCTAGAAAAGGGCAAACAATTAAGTTGGTCATGCAAGACAACTTGGTCAGGTGGTGACAAGTACCAAGTTGCATGTTTAGATGGGCGATTTATTGTTGGTACGCAAGGAAATGTCTTGCACATGTAGGAAGTGGCAACTGATAGGTATTCCTTGTTGCCATGCAATATCAGCCTTATATTACAACAAAAAAAACCCCGAAGATTACGTAGATGAATGTTATAAAGTTAGTACTTTCACAGTCGCATATAACCATATATTAAACCCAACACAAGATGCAAAGCTGATTGGCCAAAGAGTCCATAGCTCCAATCATACCCCCAGAACTAGCAAACAAGAACAGGGGCAGGAAACCAATGATGAGGAGAAAGGATCCTCTTGAAGAACCCACTGGATTCACTAAAGGGAAGGTTAGTAGGAAAGGCCACAGCAAGACTTGCAGTGTTTGTGGAGCTATTGGGCATAACAGGAGGTACCATGCCCGGCAGTGATCGGGTTTATGATTTTATTAAGTATTTCAGTTTGCTACATTTTATCATTACTCTAATAATGTGACACTCACGAGGGGACAAGAGACGAGAGGCACAACACAGCTGAAGAGGCACATAATCAACAAGTACAATCACAACAAATTTAACTATAATATATCTTTTCAACTATGCCAATAATATTATTTGTTTTGATGCAGGGTGATAGAACTGACATAGATCCTATGGATACAATTGATCCACATGTTCTTCAGGATCACTTCACCAATGTTATGGAGGTATGTTTACTGATTTTTGGAAAGGCATGAGCAGGACAAAACATGTTCATATAATTTGCACAAAACTTATCTGTTTTAATGTAGATGAGTAACATACCTCAACATGATCAACATTTCTGGGAGATCTGTAAATGCTGTTGAGGAACATGGCAATCCAGCAGAACCAGCACCCTCATCACTACCATAAGTAACTCCACAAAATATATACCCAAATTTGACTTTGTTTCTGTAATAAAAATACCTTATGAGTTGAGCATATATACCCGGGAAATTCCAAGCTGCGAACATGATATCGAGAGGCCTCCGAGCAAGTGGAAAGCCCGAGCGACTTCACCTAACACTCTGGTAGTTTATTTAATTTACAAAAATTGATTTGCGATGAGATTTATGTTGAAAAATTGTTTCTATAGAAATTCTCAAGCGAGGTCAAACCACTAATCAAACAACAACCACGAAAGCGGTTGGAGGTGAAAAACATAAATGTGGGAAAATTGCCCTCAGATGGGAGTGAAAAACAACCACGTCCAAAGGACAAGCAAGGAAAAGCAGTTACCTAGGAAAATATCTCCTCAGGTTATCTTCAGCACTCCTACAACAATTGGGACTCAGGCAGATGCACAAGTGCCACATGTATCTTTTTTTAATACTTGAGGAGATGTGCAACATATATTTGATGAAACATTTAATTCTCACGAAAATTGCGGTAGGGAGTAACTCTTGAGCAAACCACCCCCTGAAGTGGAAGCTAGGCGACTTCACCTAACATCTAGAGTGAGTTGATTTAATTTACAAAAAATTGTTTTCTGACGATTTATGATGAAAAAAATTGTTTCTATGAAATTATCGATGCGAGTCAAACCACTAATCAAAGCGACAACCATGAAAAGCGGTTGGAGGTGGAAACATAAATGTTGGAAAAATTGCCCTCAAGGGAAGTGAAAAAACAACTACGTCCAAAGGGGCAAGCAAGGAAGCGATTATGTAGGGAAAATATCTCCTCGAGGTTATCTTCGACACTCCTACAACAATTGGGACTCAGGCAGATGCACAAGTGCCACAGGTATTTTTTTAATACTTGAGGAGATGTGCAACATATACTTGATGAAACATTTAATTCTCTGAAAATTGCACGTAGGAGTAACTACTGAGCAAACCTACCCCGCAACAACAGTTGGAGATGGAGATGGAAGCTTGGAGAGGAACATTTTGCCTATACTGGGAATACAAGACCAACTCCTCTCCAAAAGCCAAGCGAGGAAGCATTTTCCAGCAAGACCAACACCAATCAACAATCAAGGGATGGACAAAAATTTAGAAGCCAAAACCAAACCAACTCAAACTGGGAAAAAAAGAAAGCTTGGCTTCCACCAGGGCTTGGAGGGAACAATGTATCTGGGAGACCATAAAGAACTGTAATAAAAGTGGGTGCAATACTCTGCTGCATGTGCTTGTTTTAAAATTTTTGGCATGGATCAGAATAGTGGTCTCTGGGAACTGTCAGCTGTGTTTTGTGGTTGTCAAAATGGTATTAAAAAAATACAGCTCTACTACATTTGATTCTTTTAAAAATTTTTGCGGGGACCCATGCATCGACTTTTGTTTTGTGGTTGTTAAAATGGTATTCAAAAAAGCTGCAGATGTTTTGTGTGTTTTTAAATTTTTTCTTTGGAATTTTCTTTCGACAATTGTATTCGACTAATTTTTGTCTTTGGAATTCTGCTGACAATAGAATTCAGCCAATTTTGTACTAGAATTCCCAGGAATCAATTGTATATTTATTTTGATTGTATGAAGACAATTGTATTTAGCTGATGTTCTATTCTACATTATCAGGATTCATTCTTATTAATTTTTATTCAGTTTTTTATCTCAATTCTGTAGAAAAACTGAAAACAGAAAAGTTAATGTTTTCTTGTATATGCTGACAATTGTATTCAGCCAATTTTGTACTAGAATTCTCAAGAATCAATTGTATATCAATTGTATATTTATTTTGATTGTATGAAGACAATTGTATTCAGTTGATGTTCTCTTATACATTCCCAGGATTCATTCTTATTAATTTTTATTCAGATTCTGACTTTATTTCTGCAGGAAAACTATAAACAGACAAGTTATTTCTCATCTGACATATATTGCAAAATACTAAATCCCTTCACAAGTTATTGCTCATCTGAGATGTCCTGCAAAATACTAAATCAATTGAGAAGTGTTAGATGTCCTTGTGAATAAGAATCAATCCATTTAACTGCATAAATGAAATCAATACAACCACTACGAATCTTTTCTTAATGACTGCCAAAGCTCAATCATTAAAACAACCATTTGACGTTCCAGAGAAAATTATTTACATGAGAAGTGAATCATTTGCCAGTCCAAAAAAAATAGTTACATGGAAATTATAAACAAAAAAATGAACTTCAGGCACACATGAACAAATTTCTACACTGTCCTCGGATTCCCGATTGAGGTTGTACACTCTCCTCAGCTACCACGATAAGATGTGGCTCCTCTCCTCGCTTCAACACTGATGGAGAAAAAACCGTGTGGTTCTTCTCTCGGATCGGATGTCTCCCTCTCTCTCGGATCGAATTCCACTTTCTTTCTCGGTTTGGAAGGATGAACACTAGCATAGAATGGGAAAGGAGAAGATTAGTTGGATGCTGACTAGGATTAAATGAGCTGAGTCAGCATCCTGGCTGGGGTTATGTTAGCCGAGTCAGCATCCTCTCTCCAGCTGGGATGAGAGAAATATTAAAAAAATAGTGACATGGCATTTCCGGTGGCCACGTCATTCAAATTGGGCCGGAAAGCCCCAAGTGACCAACCGGTGGAAACAAATCGATAACTAATGACCAAAAAGAAACAAATTGAAACACGATGATCAAAGTGGAAATCCATCATAACGCAGTGACTACATGAAAAATTTACCCGTTGTTTGTGTCATGAGACCCAGGAATCTGATGTGCATGTGTTATGGGATTGTTCATATGCAAAGGCATGTTGGCATTCGGTGGCTTTAGCATGGGAGATTTTTTCTCCAACAGAAATTACTGAGATCGTATTTGCGGTTTTTCAACAGTCCAGCCTTCAACAATGTGAGACCTTTGTTATGATTTGCTGGGCTATTTGGAAGCAGAGGAATGAATGATTGTGGCAAGATAAAAGTTCTCCTGCGGCGAGCATTGTTTTTGCAGCCAAGAACTATATGCAAAGTTGGCAAAGGGCTAACATGGTGAGAGACAGAAGACTAGTCGTCTGTGGGGAATGATATTCCTGTCATCTGGTCTCCACCAACACGGGGAGTGGCTCAAGATGAATACAGATGCATCGGTGAATATTAGCCGTAATAGGACTGGCCTTGATTAGATTATACGACGCTCGGATGACTCCGTTGTTGCAGCGTCAAGAGTCCTGATCCCCACGTTGATGGATGTTCGATTGGCAGAAGGCATGGCGATTAGGGAGGCTCTCTCGTGGCTGAAAAGCTCCCATCAAAACAATGTAATCATTGAATCGGATGCAGCGATAATGGTTCATGCAATTAATAAGGGTGAACAGTTTGATTCAGCATTTGGGCTTGTTATCTCTGACTGTAATTTTCTTTTGGCCTCTCTCACAAACGTTAAGGTTTGTTGTATTCGGCGCTCAGCGAACCTGTCTACTGATGCATTAGCAAGGGTAGCCGGTTCTTTGCATGAGCGTAGGCTTTGGGAGGGTACTCTTCCTCCTGAGATATGTGCTTTGATGCAAGAGAAATGAAAGTAGACATGGTTGGATATAAAAAAAACAAAAACAAAAAACAAAAAAACAAAAAAGATTCATAATATAATAATCATGATTTTTTATTTTTGCATATAAATAAATTTGTATCAATAAGTAAGTTTATGTTATATGAGTGTAAAGAAGTATTATTACCAATGCATTTATTTAATTATTCTTTACTCCCAATGTATTTTTCAGTCATAACTTCATTTTCACATAAATTGATAATTTTTTTTATAATCATTGTTTGGTATCAAAACTTGTTACTTAATGGTTAAATTCTCACTCAATAGGAACCTATACATAGTTTTCTAATTTATTTGTAACTTAAGACCTCTCAAACACAATGCAAAAATAAAAAGGTGTTTGTAGTTAATTTGTCAAAAAAAAAAAAATCTCACTCAATCTTTAATATATTTTCAAACATATTAGAAACCAAAAATCCATCAAATATTTAGTGTTAAAAACACACTTGTCACATAAATATAGACAAAAAAATATGAACCCTCTAACATTCATAAGCAAAAACTTTAATTTTTTTCAATTAAAAAGTTAGAAAAATCTCTCTCTATATATATATATATAAAAACTAAATCACAAAATCCTCATTAAAATCAAAAACCTAACAAATAATTTGCCTTACAAGGATACGAATCTAGTAGATAGATAGAAACAATATGGTGCGGATAAGAAAAAAAAAGTGTGTTAAAAGAGAATTGCACTTATGTTTTCTAATTAAAGTCCCTATTTAGCACCAGCAAAAGTAAGGGTGGCAAAAATTCGGGTCCGGACAACTACTAATATAAATAGAAAAATTTGTGTCCGGACCCGGGCCGGTTTTAAATCCGGACAAACTTGGCATGTCCAAACCCGGTTTATTTTAAAACCGGGTTGTCCGGATATCCAAATTTGTCCGAATTCTATAAGCTATTTTTAAGTTCGCTCAAATATTAAATTATACAAAAATAATTTAATTCACATTAAATGCAAAAAAAAAAACATCAATAATCCAAAACTCAACTCAAATTATAGAAAAATCTAAGTCTTAATAGAAAAAACAATATATGTTTAAAGTTTTGAGAAGAATGGGCTTAAAACAAATGGGACTAAGGTTGTGGGCTTTTAAAGTTTTAGAAATTGATGTGGACTAATTCAAACCCGCGTAGCACTCCACTATCTCACATCACACCCACGACTCACATCACACCCACTATTCACATTACACCCACTATCTCCCTTTGCACCCACGATCTCGACCACGTAAAGTATTTACATAACTGTAAGTCTACATCTATAAATAGCCTCCCTCATTTAAGTAAGGGGGGACTTTTGGAGGAAGAGGGGAGTAAAGGAAGACAAGTGTTTTTCTCTACTGACTTAGCCATCGGAGTGTTTGTGGGGAACACTTCCCACACTGCTACAGGTCCTGGCATCTGAAGAAGGAAGAGACTCCAACTCCTTTTGTTCGATCTCCAAGTCCAAGTTAGAAGTTCTACAAGTTTGAGGTCCCCTACAAATTCACTGTTGTATTCTGGCAACAACAGAAATTAAAAGGGCCCGGTTGTCCGAATTTCTATGTCCGGATCCGGCCCGGATTTAAATCCGGACAACCAAGCCATGTCCGGACCCGGCCCGCATTTGCAAACCTTATGTCCAAACCCTTTTTATTCCGGGCCGGACAAAACTGGGCTGGCGAATCTGGACAGATTATTGCCACCCCTAAGCAAAAGCAAATAAATAGTTTTAAGTAGTTCAAACTTGATTAAAAAATTATAAAAATCAAGTTAAACTCAAGTCAACATTTAATCTCCAATTTGTACTTCATTTAGACTTAATAATATATTACCTCAATAGTTGCTAGGTTTTATAATAATCACAAAAGTAGCATTTAACCCCTCTATTGATTTTGAATTGGATGCAAAAATTTAATCAGCTCTTACTAACAAGCTCTCTTAGCACCAACAAATGTTAAGTATTAACCTTAGAAAGCTCAAGCTTTTGGTTCAAAATTCTGGAAAAACCAAATGGACACAAACATTTGATGTCAATTTATAGTTTTTTTTGGGCTTAATAGTATATTGAAGAGAAAACCGGGATCAAAAAAAGGAAAGTTGGTATTGATCTTCTCCTTAATTTAAAAAATTTAAGATGGTTGTTTGTTATGTGTCTGAAAACTCATTTCTGTTCGTATTAACAAAAAATTTATAATTTAATGTTTAGTTGTGGCAATTGAGATACGTTTTCATTTGTATTTAATATTTACAATAATTAAATCACACAAAAATTCAATTTTTACAGTGCGATGGTTGCCTGTTTACGAACTAGCTATTACCTATTATTGTTTTTTTTCATTTAATTCTTGTGACAATTAAAACACACAAAAAAATTATAACTATTCATTTTTATTGCTTTCCCACCATTCAAAAATTCAAATGGGTTTAATTTATGTTCATGTTGATGTTATTAATAAATTGGAAGTTGACATTTAACAATATTCATTTATATATATATATTTTATTCCCTATATTATATAAAAGTTAGTGTAGCCCAAGTGGTTAGGGTGCTTTTTATGTAAAAAGAAGGTCATGGGATCTAGAGGTGGGCACGGCCCGGTTAATCGAGCCCGGTGGGCCCGACTCACCGGGTCTGGTTCACCGACCCACTAACCCGGACCCGGCCCCGCTGGATGTAGAACCCGTCTGGCCGGGTTGGCCCGTCGGACCCGGCGGGTCCGGGTCTTAGGAAGCCGGGCCCAGACCGGACCGCAGAGTTGGGCCCGTGGCCGGCTGCTGGCCCACCTCAAAAATTTTAAAAAAATTCAAAAATTCAGAAAAAATAGATTCATAAAATTTTCTAGAAAAAATAAATCAATTAAGATCCCCAAAAAATTAAGCACTACAAGTTTCAAATAATAAGAGATGTCCCATGATTAAAACTGAATTTCACTAAAAATTTTAAATTACACTAAATTTGAAAAATAAACGACTCATGACTTAATCCGCTTACTTGTCGAATCAAGTTGCCTACGTATTCTCTTGGGTGTGAGAGGAATCAAAGCCCACACAATTTTTTTACATTGTGTAACCGGTCACCTATTATTCAAAGATATTCTTTTTTTGCTAATATTTTTTTTTATAAATTGATATACATAATTTAAAACAATTTTTTGTAATTTTATTTTTTATTTTATAAATTGAAACAAAATAATCTAATATATATATATATGTGTGTGTGTGTGTGTGACAAATAAGAGTGCCCATATTTAAGAGAATTTAACAATGTGCATGTGTAGGGACTTAGTGCTTATGAGCCAAAAGACGATTAACAAAATAATTATTTTTTTAAAAAAATATTTATGAAAATTTATTGTTTGATATTTTGATATTTTACAGATTGATTTATATCATTTTTTAATTTATTATATAGTCTCTTAATTTTTTATAAATCAAATATATATGTAAAATATTTTGATCCATATCCTACATCTATCTATATATAAGTTTTGCTAATAAATGTTTAAAACAAATTGTAGCTCAAGTGGTTGGGTTTTTGCTATTCAAGTTTATGGTCATAATTTCAAACATGGCCAAAAAAAAAAACAATAACATTAAAAAACCCTAAGCTTTAGTATTTGGAACCGGGTTTGACCCGGCCTGCCGGGTCACGAGTTGGGAAAAGCCCTCAACCCATAACCGCCCGCCTCATAGTACGAGCCAGTTATGGATCAATGAACCTGCCCGCCGGGTCAGTGACCCTCTGGGCCGGGTTGCCAGACGGCCCGTGCCCATCTCTAATGGGATCCAAATCCATAGCATGCATAAATAAGCATGATCTTTTTAAAAAAAATAATATAAAACTAAAAAAAAGTGAACCCGCAGAATTGGACCCGGTAACCCGGCGGGTTGATGAACCGGGTCAACCCACCGGGTCACGGGTTGAGAAAAAGGATAACTCATGAATCGGGTCCGCTACGATGCGGGCGATTCGCGAGCTTCCTACCGCCACCGGGTCACTTGAACCGGTGGCTTCACGAGTCGGTTTCGGGCCGGGCCAGGCTGATCCAAAAATCGGCCCGTGCTCCTCTCTATCTCTACCTAGTCACGTAAATCTCAGAGGTTAAAAGCTAACCAAAGTTGAAAATTTAATTAAAGTGATTCCATGTGCAATTAGTTAAAAAAACAAATGAAAGAAAAGATAATCAACCGTCTCGATTGCAACATGGCATTGAACTAACTAAAATACTTGTGATACTTGAAAGAAAACAACACGAGAACAAGAGAAAGCGACAATATATTAAATAAACTTTATCAATCACACTCGATGCAATACTCAACTAATACAATGTTCCATAAAAATAATTCTTCACACACAAAAAGATAATTTTCAACCGATAATTATATTAAATGTTGATTCTTGTGATAAAGAAAATAATCAATGATAGTTTGATGTTAATCAACATTTTTTTATAACATAAAAAGATATTAAATATATTTCATCCAAATTAAAATTTTTATTATTCCTTGTATTGGAAAATTTAAATATATACTTGAAGAAGATTGCATAATCACACATACACATAAAAATCATTTTTGTATACTCTGATAAACACCAATATTTTTCTATCTACATGTTCAAAAATTAGTTGACATTTTTCTGCAATACCTTACACTTTCTGCCTTTAATTTTCATTCTAATCTAACCACTGACATACCATGATGTCAATGAAAAAATAATATTAAGTAGTATGTTTTTAAAACTCGATCCATATATTAATTGCATGTGCAAATATTTGGTGCCTTGTAAAGTGTATACACATACAATTTTCAATCAACTTGCATACAAGGCAATGAAGAAAAGCCCTACGAAAGAGTAGTTACCCTCTCTCAAACTTGGTAATTAAGAGGGGCTAACTCAGAATCATCAGAAAACAATAACATGACACATTATTTCTTATTGTACAACAAAATAAGAATAATCTCTCAGACATAACTAAGATAAAGCCGAAAAGGCCACGCCCGGTTTCTCCCCCTTCCTTTCCTGCAAAGCACCAGTAGCCTAATGTTTTGTTAACTGTTGCAGGACCTCAAAGTAGTCAGGGAAGGTCTTGCGAGTGCATCCTGGGTCATTAATGGTGACAGGAACATCAGAACAGGCGGCCAGAGAAAATGACATTGCCATTCTGTGATCATCGTAAGTGTCAATAGATGTTATGTTCAGTTTCTCCGGTGGAGTGATGACACAGTAGTCCGGCCCTTCTTCCACTGTTGCTCCCAACTGAGACAAATGTAATAATAAATCTAAACATCAGAGAGAACAATGTTTGAGCATTAAGAGTGAAGAAGAACTATTAGAATCAAATGCCAACCTTTCTCAGTTCTGTGCAAATGGCAATCATCCTCTCGGTTTCTTTGACTCGCCAGGAAGCAACTGTCAAAAAATATATACGTACATATATATCAGCAGATTGGAAATGTTTCCAGCTATTTGATTATGATTTTCACAACTCCTGGGACTTACCATCTCTGATTGCAGTTGGCCCATCAGCAAATAATGCTACCACAGCTAGAGTCATGGCAACATCAGGCATTTTGTTCATGTTAACATCGATGGCACGCAGGCGTTTCTTTTTTGATGGATCTAGAGGTGGACCAGTCACAGTGACACTGGTCTCAGTCCATGTGACCTTTGCTCCCATTTTCTCAAGAACTTCTGCGAATCTTACATCACCCTGTATTGAAGAAAGTATTCAATTGAGATTGATTTGGGAGTATATTGAAATATTCAAAATGAAAAATCATTAGAAGTGGCAAGTACCTGTAAACTGCTTGTACCGCAACCTTCCACAGTCACTGTACCACCAGTAACAGCCGCACCAGCCAGGAAGTAGCTGGCACTGGATGCATCACCTTCAACAAAAGCCTTCCCTGGCGATCTGTTACAAGTTCATGCAATAAGATTTGTCTTTAGTTCATTTCATGCTGATCACAATGTAACATAATGTGATTGACATAAGATATGAAGGCCTTTCATACTTGTATTTTTGACCACCCTTGACAATAAACTTGTCCCAAGAATCAGAATGCTCTGCCTTAACTCCAAATCGCTCCATCAATTTCAAAGTCATTTCAACGTATGGAACAGAAATCAACTTATCAATTATCTCAATCTCCACATCTCCTAAAGCCAAGGGAGCTGCCATCAGCAACGCATGATCAAATACTGACTGCTGATGGACCCAGAGAGTTTTTACCTGGAACAAGGATAAGATTGCAAGGGGAAATCAGTTGCATCCCAGATGAAAAAGGAGAGATTTTTATGCACAACAATTTTGGTGATCAATGCAACTAAGAGAAATGCACTTCGCTGTCTCTAAGGTTAAGCAGCATATACCATGGTCGCAAAATGTAGTTACTTATGCAGTTTTTCAGAATCATGTTTTTGCCATATGTGTTCTATCCATTTTCTTCCTATAATAATTTGCCTATATGTAACTATGTAACATCCATCTATTTCGAGTGATGGATGAAAATAATGTCAGTTCTACTTTCAAGTTCTAAGCAAATCAAAATTAGTTATATTTGATTATGCGTTGAAATAGCATGTTCTGACAGAATAATCAGTTTCAATGAGGTGAAATTATGATGGAGGACATCCCGGAACAAAGATACTAATTATTTTCAGCAGACAATTAAATTCCTAATTGCACGTGGATGGCAAACAAATAACTCACCTTTCCTCCTGGAAGACCCCCTTTTCCAATAATTCGAACAGGAGGGCAGTTTGTGCCCAAGAAACAGTCAACATCAGCCCCAAGCTGCTTCAGGCCATCAACCAAATCACCAATAGGCCTCTCCCTCATTCTTGGTACACCATCAAGTATGTAACTGATAAGGTAAAGTATATTTTGTTACACTCCAAGAAAACCTTGTGCTAGGCATTAACTATAAATGATTCAGATTAAAAATTTGACTGCACCTAGCATTTCCACCGGCAGCAACAACAGCAGCAGTCAGCGGACGCATGGCTGTTCCAGCATTTCCTAAGAAAAGTTGGACCTCTTCTTTGGTATCCTTTCCCACAGGGAATTGGCTGCCACAACCCACAACTGTTGCTTTCTTTGATGCACTATCTTCTTCCACAGAAAGTCCAAGAGTTCGAAGAGCCGCAAGCATATAGAAAATATCATCACTGTTCAATAAATTTTCCACAATAGTAGTTCCCTGATACGAAGGAAGAAATGTAAGTTCAAGGATGCAAGCTGATAGACAACATGCATATCAGAATATAAAGATTCATACACTTATCATACATGTGGTAGGTTATCTCTCATAATATTACTTAAAAAGCTTCTCAACTGGAGAAGAAAAGAAGGCATGCAATAATACAAGAAGCAAAGAAACTCTTTTACAGTGCAGATGGAAAATTTGGAAGAAAATAGTCATGCAATCCTTGAACGTACATTTGATTATTGTTACAAGGTATAACACATCTTAACAACAGAAGTTTTTCACAAAGAACACTATTCTCAGAAAGCTCATATTGTTGGTCCTTGAAATAGAAGCACCACAGTTGATTTCTTTCCCCAGCATCTGTTCACTTGATTCACTTTAGAAACATTGCAGTCTACAACATAGAATCATAGGAGCCACACATTTACCCAAAAATGAAACTTTTTGGTCAAGGAGACTGATCATCAAGATGACTTTGGTACCAAGGGTCAAGGATCTATTAGTCATACATTAGCTACCTGCTTAAGTGTTAGGACTTGGGATTACATATACAAATATCTCCTTTAAAAATACAGATTTTCATCAGCTCTTATGTTACAAATGATAGACAATCCTGGTTAAGTGCATGACTCTTTATATTCTGTAAACAAACTGCCTTAGTCCCTTATCAATTTCAGCAGGAATTATGCTGAATAAAATTATTTAAGAAAAATATACTAGAGTTTGAAGAAGTGTGTGGCAAAACATCTTATGAGATTCTACAAAGAGTTAGCAAATATGTCAATAGAAATTGTTCGCAAATTTCCTATACCTTCTGATTGCCTATATCTAGTCCGCCATTGGCAGAAATTCTCGAGTCCTCGTTCAAACACAATTCAAAATTTCACCAATTGAAAAAAATAAACTAAAACAAACGAAAAAAAAAAACGAATTATTCCAATCAAACCTAAGCTACGGCAATATCAAAACCCCAAACATAAAACGAAAAAGAGAATGCACAGGCTCACCTCAGAAAGGGCAGCGAGGAGCAAGATCCGATTAGACAGAGACTTAGATCCGGGAAGCTTCATCGTCCCGCTGATCTCCTTGATCGGCTGCAGCACGATCTCCGACACGGCCGAAGCCTTCTCGGAGGTGGTCGCGATCGAGGCCGAAACCCTAAGCGCCGTCGGAGCACAAAACCCACCAATCCTCTTACCTCCAACTCTCAGAGAAGCATGATTTCCACGCATCGGCAATGACCGGAGCCCGATGGAAGCGAACAAGGTCTCCGGCTTCCGGGAACTAGAGATCGCCGGTGACGAGGCGGCGCCGGAGGTCGTCGGCAAGCCCTTGGCCATCATCGCTCGCGCCATCTCTCTCTCGCTCTCTCTCTCTTCGAGACATGGGAGTCATATAGGTCTTGTGCTTTCGCTGCCAACCCCGCTCACCAACCCTTCGCTTCTGGTGTTCTTCATGTTCAATTTCCTTATCCTGAGCCTTTATAAGCAGGACCTGTCCATGAGCAGGGCGGCCGGGTTCAGGCTTAAATCCATAATTAATCAAATTTAAGTTTGTCCAAGCTCGACCAACCCCCATTATATGTGAATCTTAACTTTTTCCCAGAACCGTCTGAATATGGTGGCCTTTAATTAAGGCCCGTTCAAATTTATTTTTATTAAATAATAAATAAATTATAAAAAAATTTAATAATATTATTAATTTGTGAACATTATCAAATATTATTGTATAAAACATATTAAAATTAAAATACCATATATACATTTTTATTCAATAACAATAACTAAAATTCAAATTATTATAACTAATGTAAATAAAAATAGATAAATATTATATTATATATAATTAATTAATAAATAATTAATGTTAATTCAAACCATTATATATATATATACATGTATATATAAAAAACTGATTAATAAATATATTATATAACTCAAATCAGGTTGTTAGTAATGAAAACTAAACATGACCTATTTTTATCGTCTAAACCATTTTAATTTTCAGGCGGACCTCGGCTTGGGTGATAGCCCAGCCCTTGGACAGATCTTAAAAGCAGCCAGCTGAGATAGTTGTGGGGAACGGGCCACGTGGTGTCACATGAATGGACTACGGTTTGTTTTAAAACTTCTGGAGGCACACTAGACCTAGGCAAAATCCTTATCACGATGCAATCATGTGGTGGATTTAGAGAGAGTTCGTGTGAAATGATTTTTTTGTCGTATCATGAACCCGAGTTAACCAGGGGATTTGTGGACACGTGGTATAACATGAATGGATAAAACAAGTTGCTGTACCAGTTCCGGACGGACCTCGACCAACCGGCTAACGCTTTGAGATTGGTTTATTTGTTGATATCATCCCGATGCAATCGTGCGGTGAATGTTGATTATATGATCATGTGCCAAACGTGGGTTTTGGACTCGAAGTCAAACCAGGCTCTTTACCTAACCCAGGTTGTTGGGTAGGTGGGTAGTGGATGGTGATGCGATAGTCCACGTGGAGGAATCTCGTCTGTTGATGTTGTTTGGGCCAAGCTTGGTTGGTAGGTGTTGATTGGATTTATTTATTTAATTAAAACTATTTATTTAGTTGTTAGATATCTCTCATATCTGTAACTAACTCCATTTGTTTTACTTAACCAGCGATTTTAATTGAACATAATCCATGTGACATACCACATGGATTACCTATTCATCTAAAATCAATATTATTAGAAGTTTTATTATTATTTAATTACATGATTTTTAATTGAAAAATAGCATACTTGGCTTGTTCTTTGAACATGTGTCCCGTATATTAATGTAAAATCAAATAAAAGCCTTTTTAATGACAACATCAGTATATAATTATAGAAAAACCAATTGATCATATCATAAGAATTGCCTTTATGAATGGTTCACCAACCAACACATTCACAACCAAGTCCAAAAACAACAAACAAACTTCTCAAAAGGCCACCAAATGAAAACTTCTCAAAGTCCAAAAAAGTTTTACAAATGAAACTTAAGAGAGCAATGCAGCTCCCAATTTAAGTCCAACAAATTACACCATTGCAAAAAAATGATAAAAACAAAAACTAAGAGATATTGAGAATCAAAAAAACTTTATTTCAATCTAAAGATGGCCAATTATCCCATTGCATCTGCCGGAATGTAAGACACCCAGATTTATCGATGAAACAGAAAGTAAATACTCTAAGCACCAACCTATAGTGAATTTGCTGCTGCAATAACGTTTTCTGTTGTGAGACCGAATTCTTTGTATATCTTCCCAGCAGGCGCACTAGCCCCAAATTGATCAATTCCAATGGCCTTGCCTTTGCCTCCAACAAATTTCTCCCATCCAAGTGTTGCACCAGCCTCAATACTAACTCTAGCAGTGACCGCGCTCGGAAAGACACTCTCCTTGTATTCATCTGATTGTTCATCAAACAACTCCCAAGATACAAGTGAGACAACCCTCACTGCTTTCCCCTGCTTCCTCAACTCGTGGGCAGCCTTGGCAGCTATTTCTAGCTCAGAACCAGTGCCAATGAGAATAAGGTCAGGCTTGTTGCCAGATGAATTATCTGAAATGATATACCCACCCTTTGCAACTCCTTCAATTGATGTTCCTGGGAGATGAGGAAGCTTTTTGTCGAGACAATGCGAGAATCGATGGCCTCTTCCGGTTGAGAATTGCAACCTTATATGCACCAGCAGTCTCATTCCCATCAGCGGGCCGGAGCATGAGAATGTTAGGCATTGCTCGGAAGCTAATCAAATGCTCAATAGGCTGATGAGTGGGTCCATCTTCTCCCTAGGGCCGATGGAATCGTGAGTCATCACATAGATCACACCACCTTCGGACAATGCTGAGATTCTAATGGCAGCCCTCATGTAGTCCGTGAAGACAAAAAAAGTGGCACAGTAGGGTATGAGACCGGGACTATGAGAAACAATGCCATTGCAAATGGCACCCATACCATGTTCTCGAACACCAAATCGGAGGTTGCGCTCTTCCGGTGTGGTACTCTGGAAGTCACCAAATGTCTTTAGCAATGTCATGTTAGACGATGCAAGATCAGCACTTCCCCCGAGAAAACCAGGAAGAGCTTTTGCGAGTGCATTCAGGCACTGCTGTGATAGATTTCTAGTAGCATCTGCAGGACTTTCAATAGTGTATGTCTGCAAGAACATCCAGAGGAAATTTCATAACTGTCATGATATTTCTACCGCAGAGTTTAAGATAACACATTTAAAAAATAATAAAATAAAAAATACTGACTGGCAGAGCCTTCTCCCATCCAGCAGGCAGTTCTCCTGACATGATTCTCTTCAGCTCTGCAGCTTCCTCAGGATACTTCTTCTCATATTCTGCAAACTTAGAATTCCAGTCAGCCTCAAGCGATGCACCTTCCGAGATATGTCGACTCCAATGACTGAGAAGGAAGAATTCCAATTAATATGGAATCCACATAAAGATCAATAGAAAACAAATGAAAATGTGAGGTTCGCTAACCTTTTTACATCTTCGGGCACATGGAAAGGTTCAAAAGGCCATGTGAGGTTCTGCCTGGTTGCATCAACCTCCTTAGCACCCAAAGCACTACCATGCACACTATAGGAGTTTGCCTTGTTTGGTGATCCAAATCCAATAGTGGTAGTTACCTGTATGTAATATGGAAAAAAGTTAATAACATATCACACAACCTTGAGAATCTGTGGCAAAGGCACAAGTCAGTGACCTTGATTAATGTAGGTCTATCTTTGACAGCCTTTGCTTCCTTGATCGCAGCACGAATCTCATCATAGCCATGGTTACCATTTTTCACCCAGATCGTGTGCCACCCAAGAGCCTCAAACCGAGTGATGACATCTTCAGTAAAAGCAATCTCTGTGTCTCCATCAATGGATATATGATTATCATCATAGAAGGCAATCAGTTTTCCTAGACCCCAATGCCCAGCAAGAGAACAAGCTTCATTGGAAACCCCTTCCATTTGACAGCCATCCCCAAGAATCACATATCTAAAGCCATGAATAAGTTCAAATTATCAGATGGCCTTAGTTTTGAATATATAAGATATTACTCTCAGGAGTAGATAACTTTCGCTTACGTGTAATGGTCAACAATCTCACTATCAGGCTTGTTAAAGCGTGCAGATAGGTGCTTCTCAGCAAGTGCCAACCCAACAGCATTTGCAATACCTTGTCCAAGAGGACCTGTTGCACATCCAAAATCAACAATTGATATAAGCAACTAGAACTACTTCAAATAGTGAGAGGGAAAAGATGTATTTGGTATACATAATTCCAATCCAATCTACACCTAAACACTACACAATTCAAATCCAAGATTATGTAGGACACAAACCAGTAGTGACTTCAATTCCTGGTGTCTCAAAGTTCTCTGGATGGCCCGGAGTTCTACTTCCCCATTGCCTGAAAGACTTTAAATCATCCTCCTATAAACATCAACATTGAGAGAGTATAAGGATAAAAAATGAAGAGCACCACTAGATTCTTGACTTCAAAAATATAAATTCTAAAGTCCAAGAATCAGCTAAAATGCTTAGTCTTTTAGAAGATAAGGACATCCAACAGAACTATTTTTCTATCACAATAAGGATAAACAAATGAAAAGCACCATCCATGACAAAGTTAGAAAGAACACTAAGATGCAAAAACAAACTCAAAGATATTAACTTTTAGCAGATATAAGCTTCTATCTGATCTTTTTTCCCCAAATTATACTCAAGATCCAAACTTCAGGAGAAAAAAAAGACCATGCAAAGAAAAAGATTGAAATATATATATATAGATTTTCCTTTTTCAGTTAGGTAAAAGACAGAGAGAAGCATAACGGTTTTTATATTCTCAAGATAAAGGAAAGAGATAACTAAAAAAGACGAAGCTTTTACATAAAACAACAAACAAAACCATGGTCTATACACCCATCCAGAATACAATCCCAAAAAACCAAGAAGATCTATCACCCAAAACAGATAAAACACAGTACCATGAATTTCACCATCAAACTCCCAACTTTCTTGATCATCAATCAATTAAAAAAAAAAACAACAAATGATAAAACCAAAGAGAAAGAGAATCTCACCTTGACGCTATCGTACCCAGCGAGGTGAAGCAGAGCGTACTGGAGCATGCACCCATGGCCAGCAGACAGCACGAACCTATCTCGATTGAACCAGTAGGGATTCTTAGGATTATACCTCATAACCTCATCATAGAGAATATGCCCCATGGGCGCACAACCCATCGGAAGTCCCGGGTGCCCTGAGTTAGCCTTCTCCACCGCATCAATCGCCAGAAACCGGATAGTGTTAATTGATTTCTCAACCAAAGCCACCGGAGCAGTCCCCGCCGTCCCTCCAGAGCCTCCACAGCCGCCGACCCTTACAAGCCCTACGCGATGAGAACGAGCCACGCGATGCTGTAGATGCTGGCGAGCGGAGGTCTTGAGGGAGTTGAAAGCTCAAGAAAGAGGGACGGCAAGGCGGTTAGAGGTGGTAGTGGATGTGCCGGCGCCGGCGCTTACGATTGCCCGGCCAGCGAGGGATTGGGCGGCGGTGAAGGACGTCGAGAAGGCCATGTCTCTCTCTCTCTTTCACTCTCACGAGATCTCGAGTTCTTTGGTTTTTTTTTTTAATATAAACAAAGAAAAAGAAGCGGTTTGGTTCGGTGAATTCGAGAAGGAGTAGGTGGGATTGTGACCGTTGGATCATTATGATGATCAAATCGGAACCGTTGAAAGTGAAATAGCATCATTTGTTTGACTAATTGAGGCTTTTTTTTGTGACCTTTTGGGAATCCCAGGGGGCAAAATGTAAAAATAAAATAATAATAATAATAATAATAATTAATTTTTTTATACTAATTAAAAGTTAATTTACCTCAAATATTTCATCATTTTGGTGTTAAATATGTTTTAATTTATTATTTTAATCATTTGTGGTATGTTTTCCATGTTTTAAATGAGAGGGTCTGATATGCTAATATAGCAAAATAAAAGAGAGATCATTTGCCTGCATAATTAGACCATAAATCATAAGTTTTACTACAAGCTCCTCAAAAAACTTATTTTAAAATTTTTTTTTTTAAGAGATACAAAAAATTAATAATATAAAACTCAGTAGTTTGGTAGGTGAACCCATGATGGGTTGGTGGCTGATCAAATTGAGTTTTATTTTAAAAACAAATCAATTCAATTATTTAAACTTGGATTGGAGAGGAGCATAAAAGGGGTTTGGTGAACTTTTTTTAAATTTTTATAGGTAGAGTCTCTTTATTTTTTACCTAAATTTCTTTATATCTTCATTTTTGGTTGGTGAGTTGCAAGACAATTGTGAAAAGTGGTTTAATGTTTGAATTGAATTAATACACAAATTTAGAACTGGTTTTTCTTAATGAATATTTTTTTAAAAAAATATTTGAATTATCATATTCTATAAAAATTAGATTTAATTCTCTGAATAGTCCCTCTATTTTTTCAAACGTGGCCTTTGGATCTCTATTATTTAAACTGTAATCTTTTAGTCTCATAACTGATTAAATTGAGCTATATTAGTCCCTATTAGAGTTAGGGTTTAAGGTTTAAAATGACTAATATGGCTCAATTTAAGTAATAGTGGGACTAAAAGTTACAATTTAAAATATAGGGACCCAAAAGACACATTTGAAAAAGTAGAGTGACTAGGGATTAAGAACTATTTTTATATGAAAAACGTAATGCATTGACATAAATAAATAAATAAACAGAGACTGCCAGCCCAACCCATGTAGCCCATGACATAAATAAATAAATAAACAGAGACTGCCAGCCCAACCCATGTAGCCCAATATAGACCCAAATGAAGGTGTTGATTTGTAAGCCCAATAAAAAATCAGGTTGAAATATCAACAGATTCATTGTTATTTAATGAATTTGTTGAAATATATTATTAATTGCACAACTCACACCTTGTTATTTAATCCCAACCATTGTTGTTTATTGTTAATTGTGTGATAAATCCTAAGAACAAATGCATTGTTCTGCTTCATATGAAATATATTCTTCTCGATAACATACTAATCGTCTATATTTAAATAGTTTTAACTCTTTATATTACTTTAAATACTTTCTCACTTTTAAAACTTGACTTTTAAACTTATATAAAAACTACTTTGAAATGACCAATCTCATGAATTTTCAAATTGTACATTGCATGAAATGTCTTTGTAGGATAAGAATAACATAAATTACAAAAATGAGAGTTGGTTAAATATGTGAACACTCACAAGGACACCACTCAGTGACGTCTTTAGAAAATAAAGAGCAACAACACATATCAATCATTAAATAACAATCTTATGTACTAAACAAGTATAGGACACTAAAAAATTAAAGAGATAGCCTATGCAGTTACATGCTTTATTGTTATAAAATTGAGCGCACACACACATCTATACCTCTATATGATATTTCATAAAAATGCAAGCATACTTATCTTCATTTATATAATAGGCTCATATAAATTTTATATCCGTAACACATATCAATTTTTTTATAACACGCATATTTTAAATTATTAACTCTCAACTATACAGTATAAAAAAAATTAAATTTTTAATCTCATGTGTTTTTACGGTTAAACTATTGCCGTGGTGACTTGACAACACATATCATTACTTATTAAATTTTGATTATGTTGTATATGGCTCATATACATAGTGAACGACTAGATGTGAAGCAGAACGGAAAGGAGTGATGAAGCATACCGGATAGGTTTAAATATAAATATTTGTAATATGTAACCCTAATTGAATAATAAGAGAATAGTCGCTCCACTCGAAGGCGTGTCATCATCTGCTAGACACTCGTTAAATTTGATGTCTCATGTGATTACTCATGATTTTTATTTTAGATCGTTATTCAATTTCTCAACAGATTAAATAACAATTAAAAATTTAAAATGTTAGTTTTTCTTTTCCAATTGCTCATGATTTCTTTCTTTCTTTGTTTTTTTTTAAGTTTAAATTTTATAAACCATGTCTCTGTTACAATTTTTATTTATAAATTCCCAAATTTTTGCATTTAAAAATTTGAAATAGAAAACCAAAAGGCCAAAAAAATGGAATGCCAACTAATAGATGTTTAAAAAGCATTACATTGACCATTCAAAAAAATATCTGTCACTCGTGCAAAATGTGAAATTACTATTTTTTTATTATATTTATTTCATATAATGTTTGCTTTTTATTTGGATCCTGCTAGCTAAGCTAGCTAGCAAGTTCAGTTTGCCTTTAGTCATGCCAAAAATCAATAAAAACGCCTACAATTAATGGAGAAATAATTCACATGGTCCCATTAAATTCAATATGTATATTAATTTTGGTTCATTTTTTTTTCTAAATGTTCAGATGGAAAAGTTTATTATAACATAGGAAATCATTTTATTGACTACGATCTTACACACACATTTATTTACCTTTTAAGAAGAATATTTTTAAAAATAAATTTAAAAACACCATTAAAAATTGATATATATATATATATTCTCTAATTACCAAAACGCCAAGAGTTTAATATTCTGATAGTATTTATTAAATTAATTAATGAAATTTATAGATCAAATATATTCACTTGAAGTGCTTTCTTAATGTAAATACCAGGAGGTAGCTTGCTCACCATATTTATTAACACTTAAATAACATTTTTAAAAATTACACTCCAAAAATAAAAAATATTGAAATTGATTTTTATTTAAAAAATAAATAACATATTTTTTTAAATTAAATGAACAATATAACATAAAAAGCTTGTTAGAAATCTCTCAAATAAAATGCAGATAAAAAGTACTTATCACCCATTTGTCAAAACACTTATTTCATACACTAAAATTAAACTTCATTCATCCTAAAAAATATCTGAATGGCAAAAATTGGCTTTTAAACAAAAAAAGAAAACACTTGAAAAATGTGACCAAATAAGGAATAAAAATTCACACTAGATAGTAACATTGTTGAAAAGGTTAAAGAGCATGGTGGTGGGGCCCTAAGTCAGTCCATGAAAGACCAGAACAAAAAGCACTTGGATTGAATCATTGATCCAAGGCCCATGGGCCCCCTCGTCAACTTGCACCGTGATTGAGTCCCCCTGCGCCCCACCCAAACCAAAACCATGGACCATGTTCCCCAATCCTCCTCCCACATCCCTTTCTCAAACTATTATGCTGACTATTATTTTAATTTTTAATTTTTTTATTTATTAATGCTTTTCAACTGAGGATATTATACTGATTGATATTGAAAAGAAATTGTAAATTGTAAGTTTTACTTAATAAATATATTTAAATTTAATTGCTTTTCATAAACTCCCATAACAACTGTACCAAAAATGATTTTTGTACTAATATTCAAGTATGTTTTTTTTATTTTTATTTTATTAACTCATTTACTGTTGTTTCCTGTCAAATTGACCACACTAAATTTAATTAAAATAGCTAACGTTTTAGGTGATCTAGTGATATTGAAAAATGAATGGTCCACCTTATAATAGTTTTTTTAAAAGCGCCATTAATTATCCTAAGTAAAAATATTAATTTAGAACAATCATTCCTTATTACTAGTGGATTCATGGATATACTTAGTGAGTCATCTTGCTCAAGAATAATATAAACATTACAGTGTTACTGCAGAATATGTAAAATATTACCATCATTTGAGATCGCGACCGACAGAATGCCATTGCAATATCGCACTACCAACTTATAAATATTCAAGAAAAGCTGGTAATCCTATTACCACCAAATTCTGTGGCTCATCTCTGGATTACCATCAGTAATTTTATAACTTTTTATATTTTAACAAATCGACACTATAATCAACCAAACACGAGAAATTAATTATTCCCGATAATCAAAGAGCTCCAAAACCAAATACTGATTATATTAAATTATTGCAATATTCTCAATCATATAATATCCTCACTCATATTACCATAGTAATCTCGCGGTAATATGTCATTACAACAAACCAAACTACTTTTTAATATTATCATCTTTATTGCGGTAATCTACAAGTAGTTTGCTTCTACTGTAAATATTTCATGAAGTAATTGTTTATCTAGTTGTTTTTTTAAATTAATTAAATAAACTTTCAAAAAAAGAAAATTGTATAGTATGATGTTTAAATAAATAAATAGAGGATAAAGTGATTCACACACAACAGAATATGATCTAAATCCATCCTCAAAATGTCTGAGGTTTTGAAATTTAAAGGGTTAAAATGTAAAAAACACAATAGGGTTTCTTTTTGTCGTTTCCGGAGTTCAAACGACAAAGGGCAATAAAGTAACTTCAAGCATCAACGAACAAAGCAACACAATGACCGAGGTGGGACAGAGCCCTCGGGCGGGTTCTTAACAGCGAAACCCTGCCGTCCTAACAGATGAGGACCGTCCGATCCATCATCTTTAATGCCAACGCCGTAATATCGTCCGTAGATCTCGTCCCAAACGTAGGACCCACCACCTGACATCAATTGATGCCCCCCACTTTGGTACATTCCCTTGCCGCCCTCCCTGCCCCTGCCCCTGCCCCGTCAGCATCAACAATACACGATGCGGGACCCACTCTTATGTCACACGTGTCGATCCCTATACCAGTCGGACGGAATTAAATCACTGTTTTCACTTGACGGGCCTGTGTGATCGGGCTTAGTACCAAGGTTAGTATTTTTCATATTCAAAAATATTTTCAAATACTTAATTATTTCCATTTTCAATTTATTAAAAATGTTTAGTTCAAACAAAATATCATTTAAAGACAAGAAAAATAATAATAATAATAATAATAATATTTACTGTTTTTCTGATCAAAAATGGTACCAAAAGCAAAAAGCCGAAACGGGACAACACAGGGCCCTTTTTGGATGCTACAAAAAGGTGGGCCCAGTTGACAGCTGGACATTAAGTAGCCTGCCTGTCTTCCATTACCCACACTCATCTCATTCTCAATACAAAAGATCAAACACCAAACACAATGCAAGATCACTATCCACCGTCCATTTTTCACCCAGACAGGATATTCCTAATCTCGATAATATCTCAATGACGCGCTGCTTATCTTCAAATAAAATAATTATTATTTTGAAAAATGGAGAAAATTCTCGGCCCCGAAAACCCAAAAACCTTCACCCTCTTCACTCTCTTTTCTTTATATACCTTCTCGAACGAAGTCTCATCTTCGTCACCGTCCAAGCATGGCCGGAGCTAGTGCCGGCGTCTGCCCGGCGTTGCCAGTGACCCTCACCGTCGCTCTCCTCACTTCTAACTCTCTGTTATCTATCTATGGTCACTCCGGCGTGCTTGGCGGCCATGGCCGCACTCTCGGCTCAAACTCTAGCTCGAGTTTGGGCGAATCGAAGAAGTACGAGGGGTCATCGGAGTTCGTGCAGCTGAGGTACCACATGGGGCCAGTGCTGACGGCGAACATCACCGTCCACCCAATCTGGTACGGCCAGTGGACTCCGGCGCAGAAGCGGATCATCAGGGCCTTTCAAGATCCATCTCGCCCGTCGGCGACACGACGGTGCGTTGGCCATCAGTGGAGGGATGGTGGCGCACCGTGGCAATGTACACGGACCAGACCGGAGACAATGTGAGCTGCACCGTCCGGCTCGGCGCCGAGAAGAACGATCGCCATTACTCCCATGGCCGATCTCTACCCGCCTCTCCATTCAACACGTCATTCGGTCCGCCGTCACGGCGAAAAACTCGGCCGTTGCCGGTGAACCCTAGGGAGGGCTTTTATCTCCTCCTCACTTCCGCCGAAGTCGCTGTCGAGTTTTTTGTGGCCAGGTTTCCAAATTTTTCCCTAAAATTTCAATTTCAAATTCTCTCCATGAAAAACCGATTTTGAATTTTGAAACCCAATTTTCACCAGGTTTGTGGATTCCACTACTCACATTCCCATCGATCGTGGGATACACGCTCACCCTACGCGTGGGTTGGGAACGCAGAGCGGCAATGCCCCGGCGTGTGCCCTGGCCATTCGCAGTGCCGGAAGGCTACGGCGGACCACGTGCCGGAGCGCCACCGAACGGGGAGGTGGGAGCGGATGCGATGGTGAGCGTTATCGCGCACGAGGTGGCGGAGTTGGCATCGAATCCACTTGTCAACGCTTGGTACGCCGGGGCGGACCCTTGTTTTCCCTACGGAGATTGCGGATCTCTGTGAGGGCATCTACGGCACCGGCGGCGGCGGCTCGTACACCGGGCAACTCACCGTCGATGAGAGCGATCGGCGCGGCGTATAATTTGAAATGGAGTTGGAGGAAGGAGGTTCTGGTGCAGTGGGTTTCTGGCACCCGGAGCTTAATTATTGTTATGGGCCTAATGCTTTTGATTAAAGAGAGATTAGTGATAGGTATATGTTTTCAGCATGACCTTATTATTAGGAAAGTGTGTGGAAAATTGTCTCTTTAATTCCTTTGGAGTTTTATGATGGCTCTCTTATGTAAGGAGGGGAGGGTAGTGCAAGGATAGAATAAACATGAAGTCAGTAGCATTTGAGATCTGTATTTGAGGGGTGTTTGGTATGGTTGTGTTTACATAGGAAGCGTTTCCAATTTTTAATGGAGTGTTTTGTTTATGAGATTTCTTGTTTTATTTTTATATATAAAATTAGAGGTGGATAATAACAGAGCCTTGTAATCAGTGTCATGAAGGACTACATATGGAAACAACAACATCAAGAGAATAGAGAAGAGCTTGTCTGATAAAAGAGGAAGATAATAATGCTAGTATAGCATTGGGGGCAAAGGGAGTCAAATCAAGAGTTTCCAACACTGTTTGCTTATGCTACTCTTTAAATAAATAGCCACTGTTTTTAGCTTTATTGTATCGTCAAATCAAGCTTCTAAAGACGACGTTGAGCCTTTGTGGAGGCCAAATGAGCGACAATGGAGATATGGTTCTTGTGATTCTTTTCGAGTGGTACCATCCCAAAGATAGTACACAGTTCTTTCCAGGTTTAGACCAGAAGGTGCTGGCGGTATAATGGCAAGTTTTGGATGCACACACACATGGATAGATAGAAGATAGATATGGATACATTAAAGAGT